>NC_056601.1:30079829-30102099 GCF_018340385.1 Cyprinus carpio
GGGGGAAGGGGGGGGGAAGGGGGGGGGGGGGGGGGGGGAGGGGGGGGGGGGGGGGGGGGGGAAAGGGGGGGGGGGGGGGGGGGAAAAAAGGGGGGGGGGGAAAAAGGGGGGAGGGGGGGGGGGGGGGGGGGGAGGAAAAAGGGGGAAGGGGGAGGGGGGGGGGGGGGGGGGGGAGGGGGGGGGGGGGAAGAAAGGGGGGGGGGGGGGGGGGGGGGGGGGGGGGGGGGGGGGGGGGGGGGGGGGGGGGGGAGGGGGGGGGGGGGGGGGGGAAGGGGGGGGGGGGGGGGGGGGGGAAAGGGGGGGGGGGGGGGGGGGGGGGGGGGGGGGGGGGGGGGGGGGGGGGGGGGGGGGGGGGGGGGGGGGGGGGGGGGGGGGGGAAGGGGGGGGAAAAAAAGAAAAGGGAGGGGAAAAGGGGAGGGGGAGAAAGGGAAGGAGGGAGGGGGGAAGAGAGGGGGGGAGGGAAAGGGTGTTAAGGGAAGGTGAGAAATCAAACCAGAGTATGTGGATTGAGGTGTTAATAAAAGATGAAGAAAGGAATACCGGGGGACTGGAAACCATTATCAGATTGGAAGAGTACCAATACGAGGTTGAAAGTTCAGCCTTTCATAAAAGGAGGTACCAATGGGGGTAGTGAGATAAATGTGGAGTTTGACGATGTTTGAGAGTGAATTTTTGTAGGGAAAAGGGGATTTTGTAGCAGTCTGGAGGATGAAGTTACGATCGTTTAGTGAAAAAAATCTTAAAATTTCTTTTTATATTTTTGACATTTGCATATAAATGAACATGTATGAGATGACTTTTTAAGAGCTAAGACTGGATTTGACGATGATGTTCGATTAATTTTGTTATGCTTACAAATATTTTATATCTTTTACACACCAGGATAAAGGATATTTTTCTTTATTGGGACTACAATTGAAATCAGTTGGAAATGTAGAAGGGGTATAAGCACCCCGTAGATAAAAGTGTAATTTCTTTCCCTGGGAAAACCTTGGAAGCGGGTTACCGGGTTATGAGAAGAGTGGAAGACAACTAATATGTGTGTTGTCTATTACGTGTCCCCTATGGAATTAGTCTAGGTAGTACTGTTTAGTTGTATTGTATCTCCTGGGTTAATGTTGGGTAGATGTTTCAGCCTTGGTAGAAAATGATCTGTTCTTTATTCCTCAAACCAAGTATTGTCTACTCTGTAGGGGTGAAATGCATCATACTATTTGCATACCATATTTTGGGTGGAAACTACACCAATTTCGTCCAGGAAAAAGAGAAGGGCATGCAAGAGTGTTTTAGGGTGTTCACTGCTTTCTAGGACAAAAAAAAATGGCATCTTTCCGGAAAACTATATGCCCTAGGAAGACTGGTCAAGATCTAGGTCGGAGAAAGGGTAGGTTACAGGAAACCAGATAAATTGAGTTGGGGAAGCCCCAAAAAGGGTGCTTCTCTTCACTTGCCGCTCCCTGGAGACACCCAATCCACCTCGGGAAACCCCGCCACTCCCCTTCTCTGGGGAGTCCGATCTTCTGGCAGGTTTCAGCAACTTTGTTTGATCACGTTCTGGGAGCTTTCCAAACTCCTAACTGGATTTCAACTGGAATCTACGCATTATACAGGTGCTGTGCTTCATATAATTAGAATATCATCAAAAAGTTGATTTAATTTCACTAATTCCATTTCCAAAAAGTTGAAACTTGTATATGTATTATTCATTCATTACCACACAGACTGATATATTCATCAACTGTTATATCTCTTTAATTTTGATGAATTATAACTGACAACTAAGGGAAAATCCCAAATTCAGTATCTCAGAAAAATTAGATCATATTGTGAAAAGGTTCAAGTACTGACGACACCTGGTGCCACACTCTAATCAGCTAATTAACTCAAAACACCTGCAAAGGCCTTTACAATGTTCTCCTCAGTTTAGTGTCTGTAGGCTACAACATCATGGGGAAGACTGCTTACTTGACAGTTGTGCCAAAAGACGGACCATTGGCATCTGGCACAAGGAAGGCAACAGACAAAAACGTATCATTGTCAAAAGAGGCTGTGCTGTTCACAGAGCTCGTGTCCAAGCAAAAAACCCAATTAACAGGAGAGGTGAAGGGAAGGCAAAGATGAGGTAGAAAAAAGTGTACCAAGCAATAGGGATAACCGCACCCTGGAGAACATTGTGAAACATAAACCATTCTCAAAAATGTGGGGGAGATTCACCTCCCAATAGATTTGAAAACAAAAAAAAAAACAAAAAAAAAAAAAAACAAACAACCCCCCAAAAAAAAAAAAAACAAAAAAAAAAAAAAGAGTGGACTGGTGGAGTCAGTGCTTCAAGAACCACTACCCACAGGACGTATGCAAGACATGGGTTTCAGTTTGTCCGCGTCCTGTGTTGTCAAGCCACTCTTGAAACAAACAGACAGCGTCAGAAAGCATCTCGCCTGGGCTTACCGGAACAAAAAGGTGTGGACTGCTGCCGAAAAAAAAAAGGGGGTGGTCCAAAGGTATGTTCTCTGATGAAAGTAAATTTTGCATTTCCTTTGGAAATCAGGGTCCCAGAGTTCTGGAGGAAAAGAGAGGAAGAGGCACACAATCCACGTTGCTTGAGGTCCAGTGTACAAGTTTCCACAGTCAGTGATGGTTTTTGTGGGTGCCATGTCATCTGCTGGTGTTCGGTCCACTGTGTTTTTCTGAGGTCACAGAGCAACGCAGCCATAATACCAGGAAGTTTTAGAGCACTTCATGCTTCCTGCTGGCTGACCAACGTTATGGAGATGCAGATTTTCCTTTCCCAACAGGACTTGGCACCTCTTCACACAGTGCCCAACAGCTACCAGGAACCCTGTTTAAGGAACATGGATATCCCTGTTCTTAACTTGTGCCAGCAAAACTCGCCTGACCTACTCAGTATTGTGAAGAGGAAGATGCGATTATTGCCAGCCCAAGAATGCAGAAGAGCTGAAGGACCACTATCAGAGCAACCTGGGCTCTCATAACACCTGAGCAATGCCACAGACTGGAGGAGACTCCATGCCACTCCGCATTGCTGCAGTACTTCAGGCAAAAGGAGCCCCAACTAAGTATTGAGTTGCTGACCATGCTCATACTTTTCATGTTCATACTTTTCAGTTGACGCCAAGATTTCTAAAATCCTTTCTTATTGTATTGGGTCTTACGTACTAATTATTCAAATTTCCATATGACACACGATTACTGAATTTGGGATTTTCCTTATTGGTCAGATTATAATCATCAACAAATTAAAAGAAATAAACATTTGAAATATATCAAGTCTGGGTGTAATGAATTGAATATAATAACACAAGTTTCACTTTTTGAATGGAATTAGTGAAATAAATCAACTTTTTGATTGATATTTTAATATATGACCAGCACCTTGTACATGCACCCAGGACACTTTACTCAGCACCTACAGAACCCTTATGCAAGAGTCAACCGCTTGTTGTTAACTATCTAGTTGCACTTCTAGGCTTTGACCCCTTTTCTTAAGGTGGTTTAATTCTTTGATGGTTGCTTAAACAGGTTGTGATTAGTTTATGAGTAACGTACTTCCCCTTATCTATCTGTGCCCAGAGAAATACTTTTACTTAGTCCAATAACCGATTACACATGGTCCGTTCCTGCGGTACGAACAAATCATTTTTATTGTACTCATTAATGCTAATAATGCTACAAGTACATTCCTGAAGACCTAAAATAGTTTAATAATAAGCTATTGTGATTAATATTGTTCATCTTACTTTGAGGCTAAAATTTTGGGACATGCCTGTGCAGCTAATCACCACCATATGTACCAATGATTTAGGTGTGTGCCCCCGGACGTGTTGGTGTTTTTTTAGAATGTTGCTAATGCGGTTTGCCAGTGTGTTTCTGGGGGGCTGCTACAGGTTGTTTTGCTGACTGGCTCACCCCCCAAGTTTCTTGACATTCTCTATGACATTCTGAGTCATTAGATAGAGCTCAAGTGAGGTCTGTCAAGCTTTTTTTTCACACCCTTTTATTGTCCACAATTAAGCCAATGTTGTCCTAATCGCTTGGAACAAAAGTAACAGATCATAAGGCTTATGTTGTGTGTTTGCGCAAATAGCGCAGGATGCGCTACACACATTGAGGTTAAGGCGTTTGTATAAATTCCTATTAGCATAAGCAAAAATAAGAGTGTGTTTGATTATTTGCAAGTTACAGACACTACCACTCAAAAGCAAGTTCATTCATTCATTTTAAAGAAGTAGTCCCGCAGTTCAGATGTGTTTTTAAAAGAAGTCACAACAAGTGCTGGTTTATTTATCGAAAATACAGTAAAAACTGTAATATTATGAAAACATTATTTTACTATTTAAAATAACTGGTTTTCAATTGTAATAGGATTTCAAAATGTACACTTATTGTGGTGGTAAAGCTGAATTTTTCAGCATCATTACTGCAGTCCTTCAGTCACATGATCCTTCAGAAATCATTCTTAATATTGCTGCTCAAGAAACATTTCTTATTATTGCTGCTCGTAATAACATTGTACATACTTATAACATTTAAACAATATAAATCAAAACCGCAAAAAAAAAAAAAATATCACAAAAACATTACACACAAAAAAAATGAATACCTCATAAACAAAAAACATTTACACACAAAGTCAGTTTTAATTTCCTACAAAAAATAAATAAAACTTACTGATCCTAAAACCTTTTGAAACAGTAATGTACTGTATGCATGAAGGTAAACACATCAACTACAGTAACGTTACCCGTTCAACATCAATCTTTTACAGCATGTGAACTCATATAGTCAATCACTGCAGACCTCAATGACGTTTCACTATCGGGTGTTTTATCTTTATCAACCACAGCCTCTATTAAACGAAATGTGCCATGTGTCCAACAGTCTCTTAACGCAGTGCTCAAAAATTATAATACTGGATGCAAGAAGTACATATATGAATGATCGAGATCACTTAGAGACACACATTCAGAGTCATGATTGATTAATTTACATTCTCGACGCTTCCATCATGCATGCTAGATGGCGTCACTGTTTACATGAATATATAATAATTAATTAAGGGGTCATATGATGCTGCTAAAAAGAACATTATTTTGTGTATTTGTGGTAATGAAATGTGTTAATTACTGTGGTTTAAGGTTAAAAAACACATTATTTTCCACATTCTGTCATTATTGTTTCTCCTCTATGCCCCGCCTTCTGAAACACGTCGATTTTTACAAGGCTCATCGCTCTGAAAAGCGAGGTGTGCTGTGATTGGCCAGCTATCCGGTGCGTTGTGATTGGCCGAATGCCTCAAGCGTGAGATGGAAATGTTACACCTCTTGACATATTTTGATTCCTTGTCCGGCCGGAGCGACGAGACATAAACATAAACACCCATTATAAACGTGATATAAACATGATTTCTAGTCCGTGTCCTTCTTTTGGAAGGCAAACAACAAAGTAGGTTCGCTTTCTCAAACGAAACAGCATCACACACCGCGGCCGTGAGTGAGCAGAGTTCGGACGGGCTAGAGTGAGCTGCGTTGCTAGAGGGAAGCGCTGCTGTCTGTGAGTGAGGCAGAGGCGGGTGGCTTGAGAACAGCAGCTGTCCGGCGGATTCTAACGAAGGAGCGGTCCGTTGGTCTCGCAGCACCACATGTGACGACCCCGAGCTGGACCGCCGCTTTCGTCCACGGTGAAAGCTTCGATTTAGCGATCCACAGTGTGAAGTTGATGTTAATTCCTCAGCGACCAGCACGGATCAGCTCCAGGCATGACAAAGCAGATATCATCCTCTGTTTGGAAGGCACCAAAACAAAGATATGTTTCGCTTTCAAAGTGAAACACACAGTGTTTTATACGACATGGCGGCGGGCGGCAGCAACAACAATACTACAAACGAACAAATAAAAGGTAGTCTTCTTTCTTTCCATGAACATCTGGGTGGCATTATGCAAATCTTCCCACATACTGAACATTAGATATTTGGGGGCGTGTTAGAACAAGCCGTTTTTTTCAGGGGGGCGTGGATGAGTCTCAACTTTTATAAAGATTATCGCTTTCTCTTTGGATTTGAGACTTTAGTCTTTGCAACTTTACAAGTTCTACAGATTATCAGATCTTTATTCACCAAGAGCTTGTAACACTCCAAAGAGAAAGGAAAACGGTTTGAAATCACATCATATGAACCCCTTTAAAATGGATTCCATTCAGTAGTACTGCATAGAATCTGTGCTGCTAGTCTCTGTCTGGTGCCTAGAAGACTGGCTGCATTCAAAACACAAAACAGCCTTTTGTTAAAACCAAGAACAGCCTCCGTAAAGCCACTCTAGAGGGTCAGCTAAAATTTTAGAGGCACCATATGGCAATTTAGCAAAGAATTGAAACAAATTTACAACCGAGGAAAAACACGATAAACTTAGAGAAACTCTTAAACATTAAACGTAACTAACGCTCCAGTAAAAATCTGAACCCCAACCTTTCTTTTTCAGTGTGCACTTTCTATTTTCTAAATAAATAGCAATACAGATTCCAATAACTTACAATTCAGAACATTTCTAACCATAACAATGCGTGAAGGGCCTACTCTATCATGTATTGTTGAGTTCCAGGACTCTCTCTGATACTCGTCCTCGCTGTTCCTGACTGCAGAGATACATGCAGCATTTGGTCCCGATTACACTGATCAGTCCAGGACATGTCATCTCTTTCTAGAATCTCATGTGAAACCTGATTCTATTCTACAGACTGTATCATTCCATGAGATTCTATTCTATGACATTATATATTTTGTCATATATAATGCCAAATCATTCTGTAAGATCATTCTATAGGTTCTATTTAACAAATGTATTAATTTTATCATTCCATACACATTCTATTCTTTAGGCAGTATCAGTTTAGAAGATTTGATTTAATAATTGTCATTATAGATTAACAGAGTAATTCTACAAACTATAGGTCATGCACATTCTTTTACATTAAGCTTATCAATGCCTGTCATAATATTGCTATCTATGAAACAGAGACTTAAAACTGTTCTCAAACTAAATAATAATAATAATAATAATTTAATTTCTGCATATATTAAACAGACGGGAGTTTCTCTCTTAAGCAGGAAATTAATATTTAACCTACTAATTGTCCATTGTGCATCATAAATGTAAGTGAAGTAGCTCACCTCTCAGCCATCGGAGCAGAAAGTGGTCACTCTGGGATGGACACTGGGGTAGAATATCCTTAACATTCTCTCGAAACTAAAAAAACAAAACAGAATTGAAATAATTATGCCACGCGTCACAGTAAGAAGTTGAGCACATGCCGTTAGTAAACATCTACCTCACGTGCTAGGTAACACTGCCAAACTTGAGAAGTAAAGTTTACTAATTTACACAATTTAGCCAAAGAGCGATTAACTAACAACTTTTATGAGTGTTTAGTCTATTGATTCTGCATGTCAGAACGAGTGATGATTCGTCTGTTTTCGTCCTGCGGTGAGTGCGTGGCCTCTCTGACCGGGAGATGTTGTTTCATTCCCAAATCCCGGAGCAATTCAATCCACGACCTCCTCTTGAGAGAAATAAAAGAATTATTAAATTCACCTGGGCCAAAAAGCATTCGGCTTGGTTTCACGCCTCAGATCTCCAACATCGTCCGCTGCAATATTCGGTCACGAGTAGGCTACACTCAGGGACCATAGCCACACCTGCGCATAACCCCCAATCACAGACTGCGCCTCCAGAGACCACCGCACGAGACGACCACCCATGACGCACAGACTCCAACCCCCCATTGAGTTGCATGTCCCTCCCCATCAGTTGCGCTGCGTCGCTCTCTACCGCTGGGGGCGCTGTGGTGACCCAATCATCCATATTTATACGGTTTATGAAATTAATGCTTAATCTATCACATCGAGATATGTGATAGAGTATGTATATGTGTTATGCAATTTATAATAGTATTTTATTTATAGTAGTAGTAGTAGTAGTAGTAGTAGTTATGGATGAGAGTTTTGCTACATATATTATTTTTGTGGACTTATTTTAGTTGGAATATTAAGTATTAGCTACATTTTTTGTTATAAATTACCAGTAGTGGAAGAACACAATCCCTTGTTACATATAAAAACAATACAAATAAAAAAATATTAACAAAATTATTATTATTGTTGCTGTTAATTATTAATAAGTTCAATAAGTGAATTGTTACATAATTTGTAAAAACAAATAATATAATATAATAATTATTAGGGCTAGTCAAATGATAATCACGATTAATCACATCCAAAATACAAGTTTTGTTTACATAATATATGTGCTTATACTGTGTATATTTATTATGTATATATAAATACACCACATGCATGTATATATTTAAGAAGAATATGTTATGTTTATATATTAACATATATTTCTATATAATATAAAATATAAGAATATAAATATATAAATGTTCTATACAGGTAAATATTTCTAAATTATATAATTTATGTATGTGTATTTTATATATACATAATAAATATACCCTGTACACATTACATAATTATGTAAACAAACTTTTAATTTTGGATGTGGATTTTACATCGTGATTAATCATTTGACAGCCCTATAATATATACAATAGTTTGTTTGCTATAATATGTAGAATACATGTAATTTGTTTTTTTATATTCTTATAATATTTATTGCGCGAATTATTATTAGTTACTATTTTATTGTTAGTATTAGAAGTAGTATTATATGTGATAGTTTTCTACATATATTTTAGTGGATTATTATTATTAGCTATTATTAGTCATTATTTGTTATAAATACAGTAAATGGAAGAAACAAGACAATGCTTTTACATATAAAAACCGATACAAACAATAATATAAAAAAATTATTATACTGGTGCTAAATTATTAGTTCATCTAGTGACGTTGTTTGTTACCCTACATAGTAGCCATACATGTAAATTGTTTTATAATCATTATTAATTTTATTGCTGCAATTATTAGTAGCTACTATTATTATTAGATACAATAGAGTGTTACATATACTATAGTGAAGAAACAAAACATTGTTTTTTTACAACAATGACAACAATAATATGATTAGTGTTGCTTATTATTATTATTAGTTACTATATAGTGATAGGTTGTTAAAATATATTGCGTAAGTGGAGAAAACAAAATAACAATTCTTATATTATTATTATTGATTATTATTATTATTATGTGACTAGTTTGTTACATGACATCATAATGTTGGAAACTACAAGTGTTTTTTACTCATAAAAAATAAATGATAATTATACAATGAATATTGGTTGTGGTGCTATTATGATTATATATCATAAGTTGTTTACTATTATTATATGTGATAGTTTGTTAACATATATAGGAGTGTAAGAACCAAAAACATTGTTTTTTACATATGAAGATATATACTTTTTTTTATATTTGTTTCAATGTGTAATCAATCAAAAAAGCCAAAAGGTTCTTTGTACATAATAGAAAGGACCTACAAAAGTTTTCAAAACATTATAAATATAATAAAAAAAAATTAATTACAATATTTTTTTTTTTTACAAAGGAAAATAAATAATAATATATCTTTACTACCTATTTACAAATGCCTAATCAAATTCTATTGACTATATCCATTTTCGAATGCTTTCTGTCATAATGATAGCACTATTCCATGCCTGTCTGGATTTGTCTCCAAGGTGGTTCTACAACAGCCTGCAGAAACTGAAGGAGAACACGAGAACAAGAACCTTTTAGCCATAAGCCCTGGGAAGAAAACGGATCACCTGCAAAAAAAATAACACTAAAATTCATAATCTTAGAACTAAGACTGTTTAAGGTTTTAAGGTTAACAAATTTATACATTTTTTTGTTGAAAGAGCAAACATGTAGAGGGTAGCGTCTAGTGTCAGCTCCACCTAAACACTTCTGCAGTGTGAATAAGTACATTTTTAAAGCATAAATATTTTGTTGTCCCCCAATATGAGCTCATAACAAACCTGCCCTACACAAGAAGTGTAAAACTTAATGTTTTAAAATAGTTGTAGACGAGGTCTCGCATGTCACACTGCAGGAGGACTACTGTTAGTGGCTTCATTATTCACATCAACCATCCAAATATACCAAAACATGTGCGGAGAACTTATTGTAAGAATGTGTCTGACAACTTCAGCGCAGACTTCCAACTCCTAGAAAAAACAAAAACAAAAAAAGATATAATTAATTAAGTGTTGCTGACTCTTTCAACAGAACAGAGTTTTTAAAGGTTATTCTATCTCATTCTATTAGTAACCATAAGAAAAACCCAAGCCCTCACCAGTATCGTATCGTTGTGAGAGGGAAGGCCAGATTCGGGCCAACACACATCGTTCCTGTCACAGTCAAACTCGGTGAAGTTAAGACGGAACCTGCGGCAGGAGAAGACGACCCAATAAACCTTCAGAGTTAAATTGAAACTGTAAACCAATAAATACATTTATAAATTAAAAATGCAACTGTGTCTATACAGTAATCGCACCGTATATTGTTGCGGGTAGGAACCACCGGGATCTAGTGGGGTTGTGTAATTAAGAGGATTTGTCAAGTAACAGGTCAGTCGACGACGAGTCACAGGGACAAACAAGGGAAAAAATTTTTTTTTGCATTAGCTCTGGGTTAAATCATGGTTTTTTCAACCGCGGCCCCTTTCCACACTCTATCCTCCATGTTTTTTCAATGAAACTGAAAATTGAAAAAAGATGTGAATGCAACAACAGAACGTTCTCAAGGTTATCAACAGAGTTTTCAGTACTATGTCATCCAGACATCATGAACATGGAATGAAAAGCTATCATGGTTGCTATCCTGAAAGCAGTCCTGTACCTGATCTCCACTGCCTGGATGAACGTCTGAGTCAGCCCAATCCCAAGAGTACTGCACAGAAGCCGTCACCAGTGATGACGCCTCCATATGTGGATGCGGAGGTGGGTGGGAACCAGCTGAGCACTTCTCCAGTGCTGTTCTACTGCTGGCTGACCTGGAGTTCTGCACTGAAGCTGAAAATATAAGAGCACGAATAGTTTTTCATTCACTCACTTTTGAAGTAGTTAAGTTCAGCTTTTTGTTTAATGTTTTTGCAAGAACGTTTCTTTCTGCTTCATCAAAGGCCTGCATTTATTTTGATAAAAATTGACAGTAATAACTGTAAAATATTATTGTGATTCAAAAAGTTCATTCTATTGGGAACAATATCATTTTAAATCTCATGTGGTGACCGGACACCACATCCGACCTATCACTATGATGACAAGCTGAAGTTTTCAGCATCATCCTAACTCCAGTCTTCAGTGTGAATAATCATTCTTCTCCAAACTATCCCCAACTCCAATTTTAGAAACATTTCCATATTAATTATCAATGTTGTAAAACATATTGTGTTTTTGCTTAATATTTTTGTGGAAACCATGAAACAACAAACCAGTCACAAAGGGGGGTAAGATCTTTTTTTTTTTTTTTTTTTTAAAGACATTAAGTCATTTCATACAGCAAAAAACACATTAAATTGATCAAGATGACAGTAAAGGTAGTTGAATCAAAGTAAAATAAATGTTCTCCTTCTGAAAGTTCTGTTTTCTCCTGAAGATAAAATACAAAATAAAAAAGATGCATTGCAATTTCCACAAAAATCAGCACATCCGTTTTCACCAAAAAAAAAAAAAAATAAAAAAAAAAAAAAAAATACTTTGAACAGTGAACAAACACCTATAATAACTTCGTAACAAATGAACACCAAATATCATAATGGCTGGAATTATTTGGTTGACGAGGATATTGTGACACTGTAAGACTGGAGAGCGAGTAATGACTACTAAAAAAATTCACCTTTGATGATCACAGGATTAAATTATGTCGTCAAATTATATGGAATATAAAAAACAAAAGTTATTTTAAATTGGCAAATAATACTGTACATAGTTTTTGATCAAATAAAATGCAGATTTGGTGTGCATGAAAAATGCGCTTTTTAAAAACTGATTCCAAACATTTGACGGCAGTGTTGCAGCCTGATCCAAATTTAAAGCTGCAACTATACATTTTTATAAGACCAAAGTATAACCAGACTCTAACAACAGTTTGATATATTATACATATGACAGAATAAATTGTATGACATTGTGTCACTCGTAATGTTTGATCCAGTCCTGATCGGTTGGAAAGGTTTGGTTTTCCTGTTGTGGAGGACGAGTGTAGAAGGCACTAAGTCCAGCAAGGAGACATGCCATGTTTCTTCTGTAAAACCATCACAACAAAGAAGCTCTTTCAGATTAACCTAGTTCTCAAGGAACCTATCTGTACTGTGCTACACAACCTTCGCAGTGTTACTCACCTCAACTGACGCACGGTCATATCCAAGCAAACTAGAAGGAATCATACAGCCTGATGTGGAGTGATCCCAAAACAGAGGATGGTCTCAGTTCAGCAGAGGAGCCAGGCCATCTCCACCCGTGTGGAGGACAGTGTACAGGATCAGGACTCATGTACTGTTTTTGTCTAGTTTTATGGTGGGGAATATGCATAGGCTGCCTACCCTGGACGTGGCAGAGATTACCCCGATCTCCAACGGGCCCTCTGTACTATCTCCTGTCACCATCAGAGGTCCAAAATACCCAACCGAAACTGATGTATCACATGATAAACCAAACCCTGAACCAACAAAAAAAAGAGCAATGCAAAACAAACATTTACCAACCCAATAAAATTAACATGAACATCCAAAACTTATACATCAATGAATCACCTCTATTCACAAACACTGCAGATATTGACATTCGATGTTTCATTTCCAATTCACAAACAATGCAGAGTAGATCTTCTGGTCAAAGATACTGACGGGAGGCAAAAGAGAAAGTGACGAGAAAAATGATAGGGAGTGAATAAGGAACTGTCACATGCAGTGGTTGTGAAGAGATTGTGAGCATCCCTGTGAGAAACTCGACCAGGGTACAGTGATGTTATCAGTGGTCCTTGTCACCAGCTAATGGCCAATATGTGAGGCCGTTCTACATCTCCCGTTAAAGAAGTGGCTAACGCAAGGCCACCACATACATCTTACCACATTGTGTGCGACACTTAAAAAAAACACAAAAAATAATAATAATACTTAACATTGAAAATTTTTCCAAACTTGTTACACTTAATGGCCAGTCTTAACAACAATGGTACCTTAAAAGAGGACTGATAGTACTACTTGCATGTATTATTTATTGTGCTTATGTCACCACGTACTATTAAAAGGTTTGGGATCTTTTAAAAGATCACCAAGGACTGCATTTATTATTTCATCAAATAGAGTAAACACAAAATAATATCAAAATATTATTAATTTAAATCTAATTGTTTATCTATCTAACTATATATAAATGTGGTGTGTACCATGTGTGTTGTGTGTAGCTGAATTCGAATAAGTCGTAACTGTCATGAATTCCTCAGTGGAAAATGATCAATGATATTTTTTTTTTTATAAAAAAACGTTAAATCGTACAGCCCCAATTTTTTAGACACTGGTAAAAAAAAATTGATTATTTATGTTACTGTTATAATCAAATATATTAAATTGCTAATGATAATTGCACAGTAAGACTATTTAGATCTGATAATAGTGAATTCCATGTAACTGGAAATACTTCATGGAACTGACACAGACCATATTCACTCAAGAGCATTTGACCAGAAATAATCTGAGGTCATCAGCA
The DNA here is from genome assembly GCF_018340385.1 of Cyprinus carpio. NCBI lineage: Eukaryota > Metazoa > Chordata > Actinopteri > Cypriniformes > Cyprinidae > Cyprinus > Cyprinus carpio. The sequence goes on from NC_056601.1 coordinate 30,093,573, forward strand.
ACTTCATCCACAAAACTGAATTGTGACGATACCTGGAACGTAATGCAAACATATATGACCAGTCACAACTATTGCATATTTGCCGGCATGCCACCGAAAGAAAAAATAATATGTTTAATAGTCTTAAAGCTATATTTACTTTATCTATAGCATATATTGGAGGAGATACGTTACTAACCACACTATTTCCATAAAAGCATGTAATGTTGCATTTTAAAACACTCTTGGTGATGCATATCAATTGTGATATTGCTTTCTCTTCACTTTATACATAGTTTTTTCATCGATATGGCAAACTTTTTTTGATTATGTAGAGTTCTTAAATTTCATCCATCTTTTTGCAATATCTTTGTAAATACATTTAAAACCTTGAGTTGTTACAGGACTCGAAATAGTTAGTACAGTGGTATAATGGACTGTAGAGTACTAAATGTAGATGACTCATTATGGAAATATGTGGTTGATGTTCTTTGTATTGGTTGTGATACTAAAGGAAGGATAGGAAAGAAAACGTGTAATACTGTGATTTTTCTACCTAGTCCCCATCCATCTTAATATCCCACTTTCAGGATCATCAGAAAGGCCAGGTTGTGGCCAGGAGCTTGCAGCATACCTCACGCACTGAGATTCAAGTTTTCCAAAAAATGCCACTGGCGCATTTTCACGCACCCACTGACCCAGTCCAGAAGCTGCTGCTCAACCAGAACAATGGGAATAACTATTTCATATCACATGCCATGAATGTGCCCACTACAGAATAAACTGATTAAATGCACTTAGGCACTGTTACTTTATATAACCTGTTGAATGGTGAATCCAAATGCATTGAAATATGTCAAATCCTTGCTGCATTACTGGATCCCCCCTTGCGGCAGTTAATGGGAAGTACAGGAGCTGTCATCTGCAGGGCTTGGAATGATGGAATGGGCTTTGGAGAGCTGTAAAAATACATGCAAATTTAGAAAAATCACTAAACATTCACTACTGGTCAAAGGTTTGGGGTCAGTAAGTTTTTTTTAAGAAATTCGTACTTTTATTCAGCAAGGATGAATTAAATGGATCAAAAGTGACATTAAAAAAAAACATTTACAGATTTCGATTTCAAATAAATTCTGTTCTTTTGAACTTTCTTTTTATCAACGGACATCTGTGAATTACAAAAAAAAAAATGAGTACTAAATTAGCATATTAGAATGATTTCTGAAGGATCATGGACACTAACAATCTGGAGTAATGATGCGAACATTCTAATTGCCTCACAAATTTTTAACTAGAAAATAGAAAGGTTATTTAAAGTTTAATACCATTCACATATATAAACTTTTGAACAGTTTTGAGTAAGTCTAATAATACATGAAGTTAGACATAAACAAAACTGAAACTTTATAGAGAACATAAGTCAAATAATAAAACAAGAAATAAAAAAAAAAAAAAAAAAAAACTTTATAGAGAACATAAGGCACTTCCTCTCCTTACACTGTCCCACTATTGTAGAAAAGTCCCAGAAAGGGGTTGTTGTCCGGAGGGGGATGTGACACAGAGGAAGGGGAACCAATCAGGGGTCTTTGCAGAAGACTGAGCTGAGCACTGATACTCTGGAACAGGACCGAAAAACTTTCCCCGAATGGTCCAGGAAATATCCATGTGTCGCAGAAACAACCCCAGAACTTCTTGCGTACAGTCCTGAAAAAAAAAAAAAAAAACACAACAACCACTCATCGAAAACACTCTCTGCTTCCCCTATGTTAATATTTCCAACTCAGATTTCAGCTTTATGAAATATTTGTGTAAATGAAGATTTGTTCACTGTTGCTCTCCTCGCTTAATCTGATTGTTTCTATTGTTCTCTCATTTGTAAGTCGCTTTGAATAAACGCTGCCAGCTACATGTTTAACTGTAGATGTAAATTAAAACATCCCATTGAAATGAACCATAGATTTCATGAACAGCATGGTTTGTTAGTAAATGGGCCAAACAAAAAATAGATTTTGCTTTTTATAAGATTATTAAACGCATGCAGTAAAAGTTGTTAAACCAGGGGCCTCATTTATAAAAACTCTCCATTAGATTTCATCCTAAAAGTGGCTTGAATGCGCAACAAAAAGCCATAACCTGCACAAAAATCCTTTTATAAATCGAAGTCAGTGGACGATTGTGCATACATGCATCTCCACCCCTTCTCCTCCCCCTCAAAACACCATATATTGAGTTTACAATGCCTAGTTTTACGATGCATAACCTCATCTCCATATCATTTACATGCATATTCCCATCCATGTGACACCATGTTTAAACACCGATCAAAGATAAAAGATATTAAGTAAATATGAGATGCAGACTATATATGCCATTTGTGCCATACATTAGCCTATATTTTTTATTGCTAAAAAAATTATCCAATGTCCTTGTTATGTTTCAGAATAAATATATCAAAATATCCATAAAAACAAAACCGTTTTAAAATCAGAATCAGAATCAGAAAGAGCTTTGTGCCAAGTATGCTTGCACATACAAGGAATTTGTTTTTAGTGACATAAGCTTCCAGTACACAAAAGACAACAACACACAGTCAAAAAAAAAATAATAACCCTTTGCAGATAAATAAGTGTATAAACAATTGTGCACAATAATACATCTTTAATAATACATTGTTTTACACTGGCCAAATAGTATTTCAGTTGTTTTAGTTAGTATTTCAGTGTTTTAAACAATCCAAATCAAATTAAATTTATGCAGTTTTGCTGATAAGTTGAACATCTTTTAGCTATTTTTAGTGAAAACCAATAGGCTAGTGTAAATACAATTGTCTGACTCAGGCGTCACTGACATTTTAAAAAGGAAATATGTAAATCTTACCATTTTCCTTAAGTTGTATTCTTCAAATACAGTGGTATTTTTCATAACGTTGTGGAGATGCCTACACAAGACATCAACCTCCGTGCAGCTGCAGTTTGAACAGTAAGCTATTTTCATTGGACATATTCAAACCGGACAATGGACCATTCAACCAGCGAATCCAGCAGTGTCCACGCACCATAAGTGCACATTATTGATCATTGTTCTCGCTAAATAGTTATATTTTTTTCATAACATTAGATCTGCAGTTTAGTTTAAAGATGTATTATTGTGCACCTATTACACTCCTTGCTGTCATTAGAACATAGCCACAGGAAAAAGTGATCAAGCACATCCACTATAAATGTATGTCTAAATTCATAGAATTTTGGTTTAACTTCTGCGTACTGACTTTGGTTATCTCCATTAATGAGAGTAAATGTGTGTATCAAAAATGAGAACACAGAGGTAAAAATTTTTTCTCTCTCTCAGGAAAAGTGTGCGTATTAACAGTCAAAAGCATTCGCACGGTGCACACATGCAGTATTTATGCAAAGCTTTTTTATTTTTTTATTTTTATAAAATCCAAGATTTATAACATTTCTATGTCCATTTTGTTCGTATGCAACATTTATACAGGACTGATCATTAACGATGGGCCTTAGCAAAGAGTAAACAGCAGAATGCCAATGAAAAAGACTGATATATAAGAAACAGATATTCAGCTGTCTATGTTTTAATTATTACCTGGTCACAACAGTAGCGTATGTCACATCGGCTGGGGAAACATCACAACGGTAGCGCCAGAGAGGCTCAAATACGGTTGTTGGGAATGATCGGTTTATTTTCTGCCAAATAACTAAAACACACACAAAAGACAGAATTATATATCATATCAGAGCATTAAAAGTTATGTAATGACTACTCTATGAAATAGTATAGTGGCATCAGGGTATAAAATGACAGTATCGAAGTGAATTACACCGTAGTTCAAGGAAAATACATGGACCTAGAAAAAATGAACCCATGACCTTGCGTTACTAAAGCAATGCTCTACGGCTTGTAATGTTGCTCATTTGTAAGTTTACTTCTGCTAAATGACAAATGTAAAGATGACAGGAATGTTTAACTGGTGACAGGTAACTCAAAGGTGTATTTCATGGTACTACCAAGTAAATAACTAGGTTAATTATTTTTCATTTACATTTAACAATGGTAGTACCACAGCAGTGCATCAAAACCAGTAGATGTGGTGCAGCAATTGAACCCATACCCCTTGCGATTCAGTTACATGAAAACAGACTAACCCGACGGGGGTTTGTTGGGGACGATCTGGGCATAAATCTGGGTCTGTATAATGAGTGAGGCTTTGGGAGTTTCATCCACACATGCAGACACGAGGAGAGTCTCCTGGAGACACAGCGGCTCCAGGCAGCAGTCCGGGACAGATGTTTCATTCCCACACAGTTTGTCAAACTTGAATGTCAGGGATATTCCCATCATGTTACTGAAGAAGTCAACCAGATGAATTATGATGGAATCTAGTTCAGGTTCAACATACAGGTTTAAAAAAAACAGATCCATTCCATACTATGAGCTTACAATTTTGCAAAACGGAAAAGTATTATGAACAATATTATTATCCTGTCTTGTGGATGTTATAATAAAACCATCCCCTTAAATATCTTGCATGACAAGATATTTAATGAATTCATACTATTGGTCTGTTAGTGTATACAATACATTTACACCACCTTTCAAAAGTTGGTAAGATTTTTAAAATGTTTTTAAAAGAAGCCTCTTCTGCTGACCAAAGATGCATTTATTTGATCAAAAACACAGTAATATTGTAAAATATTATTACAATTTAATATAACCATTTAAAAATGTACTCCAGTCTTCAGTGTCACACGATCCTTCATAATTCATTCTAATTTGCTGATTTGCTGCTCAAGAAACATGTTTTATTATTATCAATTGTGCAAACTGTGCAACTTTTTTTCAGGATACTTAAATTATTGGATAATTCAAAAGAACAGAATTTAATTAAAATAGAAACTTTTATAAAATTATAATTGTCTTTACTATCCCTTTTGTTCAACTTAATGCATCTTTGATCTTACTGACCCTACATGTATATTCTTAGAAGACACTTTCTTTCCGCAGCAGCTTACAAGAAAGTGCCATATCACATCAGTGGAAATCCCCAGAAAAAGGACCTATGGTACTGATTACTTTTGATTACTGTCTGTCTGAATGCTCTCATGAAATCTAAAGCAACTGCTTTGCAAACTCGAGACCAGTGCTGAGAACTGTGCTGAGGTGAAATAGAAAGGAAACTAATTTCTCATTTTACCAAGTTATCCCATAAAAGACCAATAAAGCCCTGGGCAAGTTCTGAAGCTCGTATAAATCTCTGTACAAACCAATTTCCTGATAAGGCTAAATAGTAGGGGAATTTCAGTCATGCACAAAAACGTGATCACACCCTGCTTAATCACAGGTTGTATGGAATAAAGGTTATTAACACAGATTTAATTTTCCTGTCATTTCAACCGGGGCTTTACAGGGTAATTGTTATTGTGTAGATGCAACTAAACTCCAATAAATCATTAACACGTTGACAGAGATTTAATAAGACATATTTGCCCCTCTATAGTACACAGAACTGCAGTTACTGCTGCATAATTCCTGCAGAATCCACATCACCTTGCCAATTAAGTCTCTATAGGTACACAAAAAACTGCAGGGTGCTTACTGCTGCATAGAAGTCCACAATCAAGTCCAGATGCATACAAATGTTACACTTTTATAAATTAACGTGATTTAAAGTTAAGAACTGCAGGGTACTCAAGTCCTAAGATTTGAATAATGTAAAGCATGACACAATAAATTATTTAAGAACAAATATTTATACCATTTAAAACACATTTAATAAAGCAACAAATGTCAACACAACTTTAATGCCCAAAAATGCTGTCTAGGTAGGCAACACACTAGATTCTATTTATAGCAGTTTAAATACAGTTATTATAGCATCGACATGTTTTGAGAAATTGTCTACCTGTTGCATTTGATGATGAAACAGCACTGAAGCTGAAGGAAACGCCAGACACTTTTCCATCCAGAAAGGATGATATTCTCGGACCGGATGCCAAAATAAACGCAGGATGAAACACTGAAATAATCATACATTCATATAATTATTCCATACTGACTGCAGATGTGCAGATGTACATTATTGTTGCGTCCAGACCATGAGGGTTTATATGAATACTAATTAAGTTATTAATACATGCTAAATTCAGATCATTAGTGTATGCTTTAATATATTCATATGTGCTTGTACATCCAAGCTGAGTTTCTACATGGCAACAAGATGCTTGCTAGCAGTTATCCAGACTTTGTTTTGTGATGCTCACGGATTGTCTTACTGATATTTCACTAGCTCAAAGCTCACTTATCAACATCACAGATAGTTCCGTCATTTAAGAGCATAATAATTATACATTTAAACTGAAAAACGACGTGAGAGGATAACAACTGTGTCATAATGTGGCGTTGATACTGGGAGTACTCTTCGTGTTGGCGCTTAATAGAATAGATTAGCTCAATAGCCCCACTCAGTGTGACCTCGCAGCTGTGGCTTTGATGAAATAAACTCAGACAGAATCTCTAAAGAAGCAGTAAATAATGTCTTTATGGGCTTCCAAATGCCAAAAGTTGTATTTTAGGCTTAGGATTAATGATTGGAATTCACTTTAAGGACCCAATAAAAAGTTCCCCTTTTAAATAAATAGACTCACATTCATGAGTTTCTGACCTAGATGCACAAAGACAAAAGATGATTCACAAAAAGACTATATTAATAATACTTTTATTCAGTTTTAAAGTTGTATTTTAGGGTTTGGGAGAGTTTATGGTAATTATATTTTGTCTTACAGTACAGTTAAAGTGCAGTTAAATGCTATTCCCTGTTTAGATAGATGAATGTGTGTTAATGTGTGTATGTGTATAAAGTCAGGACTTTGAAGAATACAATCCAACCAATATTTGTGTTTCTTCAACAAATTTATTCACATAAAAAAACAACAACACAATGATTATTTCAGAATAGAATACACACACACACACACAAAAAAAACAACCACAAGAATAATATGTTCACACAACAGCAAATATGGGAACATCAGACAACAAGGAAAATGCTGAAAGAAGGAAGAACCTAAATGTATTACAGAAACTGTTAGAAGTGAGCTATATCACGAAGACTACATCAGCTGCCATTTTAATGCATATATTTATGTGTATGTGCTCACTCAAAAAGAAACATTCTTCAGGTCATGACAGCGTTTCTCCTGAAATAAAAGAACACAGAGAAAACCATTAGTTAAAGCCTGCTTATAAAGAGATGTTATGCTATTACTTGACTTGAATTTAACTGTTCTAATGCTTCTTATATTTGAATATGCTGCATTCTAGAATTCATAGAATTCTGTTACTAATTCTAATTCCATTTTTAACATATGGGTTTTCTGCACATGCTTTATGTATAATGCAACATGCACCACAGTCTGACTGAGTCCTCAGTGTTGGTGGTCGGTTTAAGCTTGCCGTAGGAGGATGTTTTGGCTTGTGGTTTCACAGATGAATAGTTTGTGGTTTTGTATGAGTAAGACCATAACATCCAAATCGTGAACTACATATAAACAATGTCATGAGTCAGATGAAAACCAGAAAGGAGAAAGTGACCTGCTGCAGGGCTCGTGCAATAACAATGATGTACCTGTTCTGCAACTAGCTATATGTCATCAGATATGACTGAGGAAACAAAACCACGGTGAATTACGTACATGAAATTTGTTTTCTTTGCACTTCTTGAGCCTAGTGTCCAGAAACTTGATCATCTCTTTAACCCACTGCTCTTGCTCTGCAGGTGGGGCACAAAGCTTCAAACCTTTCCTGGTCTTGAATCTGAAAGATAGTTGATTTTTTTCCACATTATTTGACTAGAAAAGTAGACAATTCGAGCACTGTATGTTAAGCACAATAGCATTTCCCATTAAATACGCCTTTTCACATCTGCTTTGTTTGAAAATGTGCTCATAAATAGTTTCATTCACTCCCAGGCTCCCACACATGACCCAGTCCAATAGTTTTCTTTGGAGAAAATACTTACACAACAGCATCTCGGCGGCAGCCGTCAACTTTCAGCTGCTTCCGGTAAGTGAGGAGGACGTGTTTAGGGATGCTTTTTTGGCTAAATGTCAGGCAGCAGTCCAATGCTAAGTCTACCTGAGCCTCTGAGAGAGATTAAGACAAAAGAGAAATAAAAAAATGATGAGAGACAAGAGATGAAAATACAAGAAAACAAGTATTTAGCACCACCTGTGTCTGCCCCTAGAGACGTCTCAAAACATCAGAATGTGAGAAAAACAGAAAGTGTCTTGGCACGTTTATTGTTCATAAATTACATGTATAATAGTTTGCAGTCAACCAAATCAAGTGTAAATATTTATATTTAATTTTATATCATTAGTTGTTATATTAAATTACATTAATTTGCTTAAAAATATGATGTATTTAATATATAAATATATTTAAATTTTAATATATATGACTCACAGTTTGAGTCTTTTAGTTGATTAAATTTTAGCTAATCTGAAAAATGGATGGGATTTTTTTTTTAAAT
>NC_056601.1:30402448-30555983 GCF_018340385.1 Cyprinus carpio
AAAAATAATATATATATATATATTTTAAATTCAATAATAAAACAATTGACAACTTAAATCTTTTACACAAGTGATTTACTCAGAAAGCATTATTGATTAGTTTTAAGTAACTGAGTTTCTGATTAAAAATGAGTTGCAGGGACTGAACTATAATTTCTGTATTGCTAATTATGTTAATCATTGCAAAGATTATGGGGTTATGTTTTTTTAAAGACACAATCTGTACAATATCTGTACAATTTATATAATCTACTATCATAACTGCATTATTCTTATTGTCTGAAACTGGCCTTAAAGACTCCGGTCTCTTGGGCTGCTGTGGTAATGAATCTCCAGCTGCTAGAAAGTGAAATTAATAAAATCAAAGTGAAAAAATATTTAAATATCACAGATGAAAGAAATAGATCAAAATAATAACCAGATTTATTGGGCCTTCGGTTGCTAAGGCAAATATCACTGTTATAATCAGGGTTGCCAGGTTTTCACAACAAAATCCGCCCAATTGCTATGCTACTTAACTAGCCCAATTGCATTTCGAGGAGGTCCCCCGATAAAAAATTGTGTTCTGGGGGATAAAATACACATTTTTGGCGGGGTTCCACTGGTAAAATTCGCATTTTAGGGGCTAAATATCACGCAGTTTTTGGGGTCGCTGCTGTTTTTCAACCCACACGACATGAAAACAATCCCGCATTGCAACAGTGTTAAAGGTACCCAATTCCGCGGGAAAACTGCTGACTTGGCAACACTGGTTATAATTGCTTATATAGAGTTGGTGTTTTATGCAAACACACTGCAAACATACTTAAAGGGACAGTTCACCAAAAAAAAAAAATACCCAACATTTTTTCTTTTACTTAACCTCATGTTGTTCCATCAAAAACCTAAATGAATAAATATATAGAATATGTTAAACGCAAAAAAGAATACACTTTGAAGAATGTTAATAACCAAACAGTTGCTGGTAGCCATTGACTTCCATAGTATTTATTCCATTCCTCTAAACACACTCAGAACACCTTGACTGTGTGTGTTGTGTGTTTAATCTACTGTGATTATAGGGACTGTTGGTGTCTTGCATAGAACAAAGCAACGATTCAGTTTCCCTCACTTCAGTAAAATGTAATATTATCTGAATTATAATAGAGGATAGTATTTAATATTACAAAAAACTCCAACAACTTACAAATTATTTTTATTGAATTGGCATATAATACTTAGCTGTTGTAGCAGCAAGACTGTACTAATATTGAGTTTCTTACAAGTAATTTTCTGAATGCAAAAGCTGTGTGTGGTTCACTGGTGTTACTCCCTGAAATCTGCGGTGATTACAGGCGGGAGGAGGTGTGTTGGTGTGGCCGTATGAACTATGACCCCCCATTTTGTCACGGGTTGCGAAGTCTTTGGCGCCTGGAAAGACGATTAGGAAACTGACGTGGAGTAAGAATATTTCTATTTTTTCACAAAAACAACAGATGACATTAGAAAGTGTTTCCATGGTTTAAAACGTGTTTAAGCAAAAGTGACAGGTTCAGACTTGTTTTCCAATGGTTGTTTTTTATAAGAAATATATAGTAATCCGCATATACTAATAATTTCTTAGGATCATGTGACCACTGGACGACTGGAGTAATGATGCTGAAAATTCAAGTTTTGACTCACAAGAATAAATTAGCATTTTTTTACAAATAGAAAAAGTATATTTGACTCAGAATAATATTTAACTAGATATTACTGTGTTACTGTAGTTTTTAATCTAATAAATATGTGATAAAACAGTTGTACATAAAACATAACATTGATATAAAACACTACAACACAAAAACATAACAATAAAACAAATGAACACAATAAAAAAACATAGAAAGAAATTAAAACAAATCAGAACTAAGCAACATGGCAAGTGATAGAAACATGACCTACAATTCAGAACGTAGTACCGATGTCTACCATAAGAGCAGTTGAAGTGTTTATAGATAGGATTTTTTATCAAATGCAAAACAAAAAACTTAATGTCGACATTCATTGACACCCACGTAAATTACAAATGTTTTAGACAAAATTGCTTGGGGAAATGACCTCTGAAAATTTTTTTTAGTACCGGGTGTTTAATATTATTAGTCTCTTTGGTTAGTGAGTCCAAAATAACATACAAGTCAAATGACTAAAATGAAAAATAAAATAATTAAATGGAATGGACTCGAGAAGTGCGGCTAAGATATGGGACGAAAATCGGGAAGTCCATAATATTTGTACTATGATGAGGAATACAAAATTATGTCTTTGGGACAACTACTCCTTGATATGTGAGCATCCTTACTAGTAGTGAGACCGATGACTGTAGCATCCACCCAAACTCTCAGCTGAATTGTCATATGCTGAAAAAGTTGAAATGCTTCACATGCTTTGGGATTCGCCTGGCATTTTGGCCAAAAAGCACACATACAGACTGAGCAACACATGTTATGACTTAAAATGTATCATATGATTCATGCAAAACAAAAATATTATCTTCTTGACTTTCAGTTAACAACATACTCAAATACCAAAAATACTAAACATTAAATAAAATTGAAACATTACAAACAAAAATCCAATATGCTAAAAAATACAAAAAATTGAAAATAGAAAATAAATGTAATCTGCATTGCTAAATATAAAAACTGCAGGATAGAACATGGCACTGGTAATTGTCAATACAGTATAAATCCAAAAAAAGGAAAAATGGTGATCATTTAAAGCTTGTTGATAAATCCCTGAGCTTTGAAATCTACAAGCCGAACTCGATCTTTGGCCAATTGAAAGCTTCCTTCCTTTTCGTTAATGGCTCACGCTAGATTGGGCTAGCACCTGGGACCGTGCTCCGAGGAGTCATCGTCCCCATGCGTTGGGGACTGGCACCTCTCCGGGCCCTGGATCCTTTTCCACCTAGCATCTAAACAAATAAGCCTATAACTGCATTTTGGACCCTTTGTTTCCTGACGGGAAAGTCAGTCTCTCTCTTCTCTGTCTTGTGGGTTTGACGACTCAAGCTTGACATGAAGCATCTGCCTGGACACAATGTTCACGGGAGAGCGGTTAAGGGGAATGGTCATAAGATTGCATTTTGTAATGTGACTTGTATATAGCTGTTAAATGGGGAAGATACTTAAAACAATAAGACTGCACTTGAAATCTACTGAATAGCCAGGCTAAGGAACCGAGAAACATGGAGCTGATGTCGTGGCTTCACATCAAAATATGCAGCCTGCTTCGCTTGTGGCAGTTTTGGAGATGTAGAGAGACCAGCTGGCAGTTATAACTCAGATGCATTAGTTTTCATTACGACTCTCCCAACAGGATCTTAATGGTGGAATCAATTATTCAGGGAATGTAACAAGGTCCATAGTTAGCAACCAATCTATGAATTTTAAAAGCAAAATAATGTACTGGATGAAATATAGTATTGTACAACAATCACAAATATATAGATAAACTTTGATTCTAAGAAAATGAACCCTGTGAAATGATTCTTTTTTTAAAAGTATGTAACATTATTTTAATAACATTTACCCCAAATTCTCATTATTGTAATTCAAAATAACATAAAAAAAAGTATGTACAAATTCATTTTCAGCCGGATTTGGCTTGTAATCTGTATTTAATATTTCCTGATTTAAAAAAAAATGCTGTTTTAATTGATGGTTGCAGTAATTAGGAATTTGTGTGTATATATATATTATATAGATATATGTGTGTGTGTGTGTGTTCTGTTGTGTGTTAATTTATAGCTGCTGTGTGTATGGCATATATATATTATATCTAGATATATATATATAGAGATTATTAAATATATATAATATATTTGAATGTAGACCTGAAGTGCTGCTAAAAAATTACACTTAAAATATAAATATTTAAATGCTATGTTACATTATATATATATAGATATACGGATATATATATATATATATATATATATATTATATAGAAGCTTTATATATTAGTATATATTCCTTTTCATATTATTTTCATGAGAATTAAGCACATTCCTCCTTACTTCAATGTTTCACTTATTACTATAATACAGTATATTTTTAGACATTATTTTCTTCATGCAATATATATATATAAACTATGACCTGGATGTGTTATTGACAGGCTTCACGAATCGCTGAATCTTTTATTCAATTCTTCCAGCCATGAAGTATTTCAAGTTCAAATTTACAGTATAATCTCCATGGCAATAAAGCGATACTGTCATTTTGAATGTTCTCACCCCAAACTGAAGCATGACCCCGTGCACCAGGACTGGCCTGAAACACTTGCTGACCTTTTAATAATGACAGTATACCTCTTGCTCATGGGAACTGTGGTTGCCCTGCTAGTAAACTGCACAAGACAATAAATATTTAAAGCTAGAACTTTATCTATAGAAATGCTCGTGTTATAAGAGGCTTGTATTTTCTGACTAATCGTAAAATGATTTATTGATGACGGACTGATTGATTGTTGATTGTATTTTTAGATTGTATGCAATAATAACGAATGCTTCTCTTGTAGCTCTGGCCTCCTATAGCTTTTCTTTGGTACTAACTCAGGGATTGGAGGTTTCAGTCATATGGGACAGGTTCTGGTGGAATAATAAAAAAGATGAATAAATTTGTTGCTATAACATTTTATTGGGCTGCTTGTTCTTTCAAATATACTTACAGAAAACAGCAAGCAATTTATCATATTATAAGACAGTGGAATACAAACTTTTGAGTCAATCAAAAAGGACATTTCGTTCCGATAAAAATCAGCATAGGAAAAAAAGAAAAAAAAAACACATTTTAAAGTCTTAAATTTAAAATAACTTCCATTTGGAAAATCAGTATAACAATATGCTATGAAATCTAAATTATTGCAGTCATAATAAAAGGCATTTTTGCAAAACTGAGGTAAATGCATGTTCATTTAAGTCATGGAAGTGCTACAGTTTCTTAAAATTTACATTTAAAAAGCTGAAAAATAAATTAATAATGAAATTCAATCAGCGCATGATTCCACCCTGCACCCTATATATATATATATATATATATATATATATATATATGGACGGGTAAAAAAAAACTGACTCTCACTTTGTTTACATCTTCAAATCCAGCTATTTCTCCAAAAAAAAAAAAAAAAGATGCAAGCCCTTAGTATTCATAAAACAATGCCCTAAGAGAATAATTCTAAAATGTTAACATTTTTAGACAGCTTCACTTCAGAACACTACAAAACATTCATTTTAAAACCATATGTAAACGACATATACAGAGACAAACATGCAACAGTACATTCACATACATATGAATGACAGGAAGACCTAAAGCTAGTTGAGTGCTTTTTCTGTGGCTGCTGGGAGAAATTCTTCTGTGTTACATTATAAAAAGTAAAAATGTCACTTAATAATATAAACACTGTGTAAAGAGTATACGAGGTTGAATTTGGTACCTTTGGTTTCTCCCACAGTGCTCCTGCAGATCAAAAGAAGGCCACAGAAACCAGGCTAATGTCTCAGAATTTGATATTGGCTAAAAACTGTTAAAAATGATTCATATAGAAAAACTAGCTGGTGTAAGATAATATCGAGGTCATGTTTGTATATCACATTTTGTTCAACACTATTCACATTTAACAAAAAGGCACTGATTTGTTGTAAATATGAAACTACATCATTGTTTAACACTATAATAATCATTACATAAATCATTCAATCACTCTCACTCAAGAAATCATACACAAAAGCACACTCTCCAGCACACTGGCGAAGATACTCCTCATACAGCTTCCGCTAAAATAAAGATGACAAATATTACAAGATTAAAAGACAAACATTCTTTGAAATCCTTCAGTTCTCTCACATCTCTGCTGAAAAAACTATCATTGAGGTTAAAGAGTGGTTACTGGTCTCACTGGTTAAACTGCTCTGTTTATGGGGTTTTAGTTTTGCTCTGAATTAACACAAGAACAAACTATATTAAATTGTATAACACAGTTATAAAAAGTAATATTAATACCTATATATAAATAATGTACCAGTACATTCTGTTAGAAAAATGAATGGCTAATTAAACAGTGTTATTTTTTAAACAATTTGTGGAAAAAAAAATGTTCACAATGATGCTTAAGTCTTTCTTACCTTCTTGGATTTGACGATATCCTGGATGTAATCGCTGTACTCTGCCAGTTTCTTCTTCTCTCTCTTAGACAGCGTCTTACTGCCCTGACTGAAAGAGATCAGAGCATTGAGAAGGCTGCTGTTAAACTGATGAAGTGGCCATTAAAAAACAGAAATCAGCTCAAGAATTGAATTACAGTAAGTGGCACAGTACACTAAAGGATTAAACACTAGCATTCATTGATTGCATTAGATCAAAATCTTGATATATTGTACAGATACTGTATATCTTGACATATATTAATATATGTGACCCTGGACCACGAAACCAGTCTTAAGTCATCGGTGGGGCATATTTGTAGCAATAGACAAAAAAACACTGTATGTGTCAAAATTATTGATTTTTCTTTTATGCCAAAAATCATTAGGATATTAAGTAAAGATCATTTACCATGAAGATTTTATTTGTAAAATTTCCCTACCATAAATATATCAAAACTTACTTTTTGATTAGTAATGATGCATTGCTAAGAACTTCATTTGGACAACTTTAAAGACGATTTTCTCAATATTTAAAGTTTTTTGTACCCTTAGATTCCAGATTTTCAAACAGTTGTATCTCAACCAAATATTGAGCAATTCTAACAAACCATACATCAGTGGAAAGCTTATTTATTCAGCTTTCAGATGATGTTAACATCTCAGTTTTTGAGAAATTGACGGCGGGGGGTTATGAACTGGTTTTGTGGTCCCAGGGTCCATATATTAATGGTACTTTCGATTCTGGTTTTAAAGCGTCTTTCTCTCAATAAACTCCTAATCTGCTGCTTATTGATAGTAAGAAGTAGTAGTAGTAGTAATCTAAGTACTAAGGCTAACTTCATGGCAAAAATTGACTTGGAATAATACAAGAGTTACATACACACAACATAAAAACCAAGCAAACATAAAAATACAGTAGTTAAAATTGTACAAGATTTTTTACATTTTACATTTGATAGAAAAATCTAAAACCTTTTCTGGTAGAATCCCTGAGTGAGAGTAGGTTATAAAAAGCTTTCAGCTTGCTACTGTACAGCAAAGTAAGGGTAGTTGTTTATGAGTGTTGGTGTTATGTTTAGGTATTAGGGAAGGGTTAAAGGATCAAGAATAAGCTTCATTGCAGAGATCTAAAGTGCTACCATATTAATATACACAACTGAGTAATATTGAAGGAGAGCAGTTGTGATGCAGGCGGGTCATTATTTGGTCCTTTTTGTTTGGTGGACACTAACTTGACCTATCACAAAATAGAGTATGTTAAATAGTAAGCATAATGCAAATAAATCATGTTTGTCCACTAGACCTCACTACATGCATAGTGAATTTCTGTGAGTGTTGCTTGTATGAAACAAATTTAGTTATTCTGCAGTTTTTGAAATAAACAAGTATTGTAGAAATGTATGTTTGCAATTTTGAAAGTGGAGAAAATGATGTAAAAAAGTTAATATGTGTTGCACTGGAAAAAGTTTAAGTCCATTGTTGGAATATGTTATTCCTCTGCTATATCCTCATTGTATATTGATTTTTAATTGCAGTATCTGGGCTTATTCCATAGACAGAAAAGTCTGCATACTGTATACAGTACATACTTGCATTGTACACTGTTGATATAAATAGCTCTTCCAAAGCCAAACGGATAAAGTGTCAAATAATTAAAAGTAAATAATGTAAGAGTTATGGTTGCCCCCTTGTGACAATAAAACAAAACATTTAGAGACAATTTTACTCACCGTGCAAAATACTTGGCCAAGAAGAACATAAAGTAGCACAGAGCACCAAAGATGATCACAAACATTATCTGCCAGTCTTCAGGAATCCAGTCCCACAGATACACAACTATTCCCTAATAAACACATACAGGTAAACAGAAAAAATTAAACACAGATTCACCTTTGATTGGATCTTAATCTCCAGAAAACATGAAAATGAGAACATACTGTGGAAAAGTAGAGCGTTTTAGCCAATCCCTCTCCAATAAGAGAGTCCAGATCCTCTGGAGCGAAGGTGCTGATGATGAAGCTGAGGATGAAGAGCGATGGAAGGAAGATTTCCCACGAACTCCACACAGGAAAGAATTACAACGGTTGCTGTTTTATTAGCTGGCTCACGGGGGCTTCATCCTGAAGGAAGACAAAGTACAATGTCGCGGGAGGGGTCTGGATAATATTGCCATGACGTGGTGAGGGGTGAGCTCGTGATGGGATATAGTGTGGATGGCGGGGGTGGATGTGTACCGGTACTCAGGCTGTTCCAGTGTATGGTTGAGTGAGTAGAAGATGATCAGGGTTACAGTCCTTCCTCCAGCTGGTCAAGTTGTTTTTTGCACTGCCTGGTTTATGCTCTTCTCAATTGGCTCCAGCAAACCTGCATTCAATCTGGTTGATGCATCTGCTGGGCTGCACACACAAACACACAAAAACAAAACTTGAATCATTCACTTTATCAACTTTATCTATGGTAGTAGTATCGTATGCAATAACACTGTACAGCAAAAAGTGGACTAACAGAATGAATATATTTGGTTTTAGGGTCATGTGTAACCGTGATCAAGTATGTGTACCTATTGGCATTCAAGAGGGCATTTGCCATTTAAACAAAAAGAACAGTTTAGGATGTGAACAGCATTTTTAAGCAGGATTAAAAATGTTGAAATGGGTGCGCAACGAATTATGTATTTTGTTTTTTACAATTATCAAGTTGAATGAAAACCGCTGGTGCGTGGCTCAATATTTTGTTGGAAACCAAACATGTTGCACCAGCATTATTGATTTGAATATAATTTGTAACATTATAAACATCTGCATTGCAAATTTTGATATCATTTGTGTCCATGGGAATTTAGTAGGTGTCTTTTTGGTTGATCGGTAGATAGTGCATTAATAAAGAAGCCTGGTAAAATAGTTGATCTTTTAGTGTTCTATTAGCAAGTCATTCCATTCGGGGGCGCTTTTAATGGGCTGGGCTTTTAAGAGGAGCGTCTGTGCTGACAGACAGAAACGTAATTAATGTAAATGCTGCACGAGAGCAACTCCCTTTCCGAAATGAATCCGGCTCATCAATGTCTTCGTTCGGGGCACAGCAGTGCAGTCACGGCGGGTGTGCAGCTTTTCCATTACTCATGTCACTTGGGAGGAGAAACCCATGGTAGGCAGCAACGGGTCCTGCTCCAATCATCTCTTACTTTTTGAGGTTGGGGATGTATTATCGTGGGCATGTCGAAGCCACATTTGTTGAGTCCAGGTCTCTGCTGCCCACAGCTCTGTGGTGACAATCTTGCATCATCACTGGGTTGGGCGCGGGGGGGTTGTGGAAATAAAATCAACACCAACCACCGACTGAGAGCGAGGTTGACCTTAAGATGGGTGAATGCTAAATAGGTTTAGAAACCCCAGATGATTGGATTTGTAATATCACCTGTTTGGGCTTTCCTGTCAAAGAACAAACTATTAATGGCACGAAGGTCAAAAGGTCGAGTAGATTTGAAGTGACGACTGGAAATTTGGACCATATTAAATTTATAAGTCACGATAGTCCATGACAGGAAATATAATCAGTTTACTGAGGTAAGTTATGTTTTGTATATTATTATTTGACTTTAAGGGCAGTGGAGGTGTGCACACACACACACACCACAACACACACACACACACACACACACACACACACACACATGGAGTAAACCTGTCATTTTTTTGTTGTTTCTTTTAGTCCAAACCTCGGCAGCTTTGCTCAGGTTTAAAGCGCAGTTGTCTCCACACTCTCACTCAGCTTTCTCAACAATGTTCAGGTGTACGCTTGCACAGTGCCTGGTCCCATCGGGTTCACAAAAACACAAAGATGAGGTCCGCTCTTGCTCACTGAGATAATACCAGATATGTAAGATGTGAATAGTGTTACTCTTTGTGTGATTTAATTTAGGACAAAAAAACAAACAAACAAAAAAAAAAAACCTAAATACTGGTACTTGTAACTTGTCCATTTTGTTTAGAGAAAAATCAATTTTAATTGGATTGTTGAAAAATTAATTACAGAAATATTTTTTTCGTCCATTGTCTCCAGGAAGTTGGGTTGGGCATACTGAAGAGCTTGTCTTTTTTAAAAACAGAAATATTTTTTTCGTCCATTGTCTCTGACAAGAAAGGACTAGTACATTTTAAAATGCTCCTGATCATTTTAATTTATCTTAACAACTTTCTAGATCATTTTATTTGAAATAATTAAATGTGTATATCCATTATTATTTTTATCAGTGTTGATATAGTAGTATTTATACTACTACATTATAGTATTTATTAATAGTTTTTGAAATTCGTTTTTATTTTTTAGATTTTCAGTGTTTCTAATTTTAATTTTAGTTTTAGTAATTTTATAATGGTGCTTTTGTTATCTTTAGTCTTATTTTTTTATAATTTATATTGATATTAGATATTTAGATTTACTTTATTTGTATTCCTGTGTTTAGGATTTTTAGGTACTTAACACATTGCATTTCGGCTAGTTCATCTAAGCATCACTCAAGTATCACAATTGCATTAATAAAAACGAATTTTTTAATCATTTTAGTTAGCAATATCTACAATGGTACACAATTTAAACATGAAGTAAACCAACTAAAAAACCAAAAAAAACTTTCAGAAAAGAAGCTTTGCCGTAGAGGAAAATGGTGTATCAAAAGAGGGGTAAAACATAATTTAAAAAATCAGGTTTCAGATGATAGATCCATTTCAGGTTTTTGTGGTGTATTCAAGTCATATCAATGAAAAGATCATATTTACAAGTTAAACGCACATGAACACCAACACAAAGTCGTAATTAAGAGCAGGAAATTTTGAACTATTTCTTCAAGCCACGAGTTTCTGAGTTGGCGGTGTTTGTTTCAGTGAGAAAACGTTTGTACTGCAGTGCATGCAGCATCTGTATTGTAGGAAATTTTGGATGGAATTAAAATTAAATTTTTATAATCTGTATATATACAATAAAACTAAGTTGCACTGTAAAAAAGACAGTATTATGACAGTTGTACACACTCCATAATGTGAATGTAAAAACAATAGCCAAAAAACACACAGATTTACATTCTTTGCTTAATTTAATTTTGTAGAAGTAGAGTTTGTAAACATGTGGATACTTTTTTTTTTTTGGAGAAAAGGTCAGGCATGGTCACCTGCCCAACCAAGTTTACTTGACACACCTGATGTATACAATTACCAGCTTTTCAACTCTTAAATATGAACTTGAAGGGACTTGAACACCACCATGGGAGTCTCTTTTCACAAATGAAGCTGATGACCTGAAACAAGTACAAAATGAAGAGAATGCAGCCTTAACCCAAAGATGGTGATGGAACGTTTGACATCAAAGGGTACACCATATCTCCATCCCCAAACCCTGGAGGTGTCCACAAACGTCACCCAGGGGAACTTCTTCTGTTTGGGGAGGTGGAAAATTCTGCAGTAAAACACTCAGGTTACTCCGTAACCCCGACAATCTACACCGGCAAGGCATTTATAAAACTGCGCTGGTATTAGAAACACAAGCCTAAGTGCAGATTCATCATTATAACAACAATCTGATGTTTCAAAAGTATAATTCGAGGGGGGAAAAAATCCATCTGATTAATAAAACATGTTCATGAATTCATAGTTTTCTTCACCACGCCCCTTCTGGTGGTCGTGGGTATGGTTTACCCACCAACAGCTCTTACAACTGGTCAGCTTTAATGTGGGGAGCCACCATAAAAGCTAGCCAGTGAAGAACGACTGTGAAGCAACGCCAGCCAGCCAATAAAAATCACATGCTAAGAGTTTTAAAAGCATTTGTTTTTACATTTTCTAAAGATTGCGATTGGTGCTTCAGACATTGCACCAATGCCTGCTTTATGGTTGCTTACATGTTCAGAATGATTTTAGCACGCTGATGTCCAATTGCTCATTTTTTTGGGGGTGGTTTCTTAGTCAAATATTGTTTTTTTTTTTATAATCCGGCAGGTGAAAATCACAAGTTAGATTGATTAGAAAAGCAGTATCACACCTTGAATCTGCATATATGTTAGGTCTCATCAAATGTTTGTGCTACCTTCACACTGAAGCTCTTTCAGATAGTGGATGCAGGTGTGCTAGATCTCGCACAAACCCGTCTTGTTCTGTCTCATCAACATTCAACAAAGGTGCACCAACACACCCTCAAATCTCTCTGTCCATCTCACTCTGTCTCTTAACTACGCTTCTCTCCTCTCATTTCAGAAAAATTACTCTGATTATGAACAATTATTGTTCAGAGGTTTTGTAGAAATCGATAATATTTCTCCTATTACTAAGGATACAGACTACAGAGCTAATAAAATGAATGTGGTGATTATAAAATGTTATGATTGTTGCTTTAGCACTAATATTATAGATTTTTCTTTACACACCGTGTAACCATTTTTTTTTTTTTTTTTTTTTTTCCAAATTTAAAATTACCATGAGTCCAGAATTGTTTTTATCATTATTAATCAAAAGACTGAAAACCCGATGTGTTGTTTAAATATTTTTGTTGGGGAAAGCCGATACCTTTTGTTTTTCAGGGGGGGAATTGATGAATTGAAGGAGGTTCAAAAGAACAGCATTTCTGTAAAATCTTTTCTATGCTTCATTTTTATCAATTTAATGCATCCTTGCTGAATAAATGGTATACTAATATAAAATATAAATAAACCTCAACACTTTTAAAAGGTAGCATATCCATGTAGTTACTTTCATGCCACGGTGCCTCCGTAAATAAAATTAGAGGTAGTCATAGCATGTGGTAGGCAATAACCAGGATTATTGAGGGATCTTTGAGTCTTTTAAAGGTGTGAAAAAGTAACTGGAGAAACAAGTCTATCTTGCGCCAGAAGGTGGAAGGAGATACTGAGGATCTAGTCCCACTGGGGAAAAAGTCAAAGGTCTCAAAGAAAGTGCGCGTCCCCCCAAACCGCACCACAGCAGCGAACCACGGCAGAGAGGACCCGAGTATTATGATAGTGTTAAAGTTATTGAGATAAAGACAACCCAGCCAAAACCACACCCAAACAATGCACCAAGCGCAAAATCTCACTATTCTTTCCTACAACAAACCCACATCCTGAAAACCAAACAGTCGTTTAAATTGTTTTTTTTTCCCTTCAATGTGACACATTATAGATACATCTCCCCAGGAACATGGAAGACAACTGCAATATGATGTCATGCTACAGGACATTTGAGTGTAAACCCAAATAGAATTGGAAATTACGGGGGAAAATGTGGGATTTGTTGATGTTCACACTAAAATAAGATGGTTTCTAATGTTTAAATAGTCTGTTTTAAGAATTGGTATATGTCATTAATTTGTATTGGACTCTGAAGCCAGTAATATGACGTATGAGTATCACAAAATGCTACTTCTCATAAACCATATGGTTGTTCATTGGTTTGACTCTCAATTGTAGTTCTTTCTGTTGTCTAGGACAGTTAATGTCGGTGACGTGGACATCTAGTCGTATCTGCTGTTCTATTCCCACTGATGCTTGACACACTGTGTCACAGCTGATGAATGACTCATTCGGTTCTCTTGCACCGGATGATGAACCACCCAAGCCCCACTGAACTACTACTGAATCATCAGTAGTGCTGCGGATTGATCTCTCTGTGTGCCCCGCTGAACAATCACCGACACAACGAAGAACCCATATCACTCAGATATAGTCTAGATTGTGAAACCCAACGGGACTTCTAGTAGTAAAAGGGAAGGGACATAAAGACAAAGCCCACCTGAAAAATCGAGAAAAAAACAAAAAGTAGTCGAGGGGAAAAAAAAGCTCTGGAAGGGGAAAAATTAAAGAAAAAAAGAAAAAAAAAAATAAGAAAGCATAAATTAAGTCAGTAAGAGGTTAGTGAAAGGAGGTGCGTGTTAATTGTTTTTTTGTTAGGTTTTTATAGAGGGGAATGTGTGAAGAGATGTGTTGCTAGTGTTTTCACGCTATCAGGCGGAGTGATATGCGCTGGGTGTAACTATACGATTGCAGGATCTCAGTATTTTGTGAGGTTTGTAGTTTTTTTAGTCAAGGTTGTAGAAGGTAGGTTATCCACTGTCCCTCAACCCAGTTCTAATTGTATCTAATATTCTTTAGTAGAGACGTACTATATCCCTTCTTTTAACAATACATTGCATACAATACGTCCCGTTCCAATAGATCGTACTAACTAAGAAACAACCACACCCCCACAACCCCCCTTTTCCTTTTTTAACAGCCCTAGTAAGTAAGTGTCATTACTCTCAGTCGTAGCATGCATGTTGGCACACCGAAGAACAGACAGAAGAAAAGGGAAAATAATTTACATATTAGATAGTAGGCAAAACATGAATAGTTGCATCTATGCACAGAACGGCAAAAAAAAGAAAAAAAAAAAAAAAGAAAAAAAAGGGTTATCTTAGGTTCTGTTTGTTGGCGCAAAAACTACAAAAAAAATGGAATGGCAATGATATGGAAAAAAAAAACATGTGAAAAGACAGTTAAAATAATAAAAAGGTTCATTTGATTTAATAAACAGGTACAGTGTTATTTATTTGAAGCATTTTGTGTGTTTTTGCGGGGTTGTGTTTGTGTACACAAAACACCCAGGTACCACACACACAAAAAGAAGAACCACTAAAAAATTAAAAGTTCTGAAATATGGAAATCATATTCATAATAAATCATATAGCACAACCAACTTAACATATTTTAAATGGGGACGGAGACATAGGCTGAGGACATTAATAAAGTGAACAGCTTATACGTTAGATTAAAACATATAGTAACCTTTCTTATATATATGCAGATATATTATATCTATCTATAAATATCTATATATATACTATTCTTTGACAAGCTATACTAAAAGTTACATATAAATCTTCTTCAAAATTTCCGACTTTTTTTAAACTGCAGAGAGGTCTGATCTGAAAATGAGGGTTAAAAAAAACCATTTTTTTGGTGTGTGGTTTGGGTAAGGGTAAGGTTGGTTTCAGTCTGTAGGTAGTATAAGTTATTGGGTAATTAACACAGTACGTAGGCCCAGGGGGGTGTAAAGTGTTTAGTTTGTTTTTATTGTTTTGGTAGTAGTTGGGTGAAAGGTGGTTGTCTGTTCTTTGTTCATGTTGCTGCATTTTTCCCTAGTGAGCGAAAACGAAGAAAAGAAGAATAAAAAAGACAGCAAGACCTGTGGATAACGAAAGCTCAGGAACCATTTAAGCGAGAATGAGAATGTGAGTACGTGTGAGTCAGAAAAGCACAGGACGACCCCACGCTGTAGGGAAGGCTTCCTCGTCTTCCATCTCCTTCCGCTCTCCGCCCCTATTCTCCTGCAAGGATGGGTGCCAGGTTCGTTGTTTTTGCTGACACTCTCGGCCAAGCTGAAGCTCTGCTTTCCTGTTCCGGCTGGTCGGCTCCTCCTGTGTAAAGAGCTGCGCTGATATCCTTTTCATCTCACTCCGTTACTGTCATTGCATTCCGCACGTTGAGGTCTCCCAGCCAAGACAGGAGAACTTTTAGACAAGGAAAAGGAAAATAAGCGACAGGCTTTTTTGCCGCGCAGACTCTCTGTTCAGGGAAAAAAAAATAAAAAAAAAAAAAAAAATGTGGCACCACTGTGTCTGTACAGGCCCAACCCTTTGCTTCCCGCAGGCGCGGTCGCCGATGCCTCCGCTGTGTGCTGTTGTGCCTCTTTGCCCCCTGCCTGCCTGTAAAGTTTTCCCTCTCCCCCCTTCCTCGCCCCCCCCCCGCGTTTTGTCAAGGAGGAAAAGAGGGGGAAAAAGCTCCAAGGCATTTCCTTCTTCCCCCCCTTGCATCCTTTTTTGCCTCTCTGTCTTGGTCGACCACAGCTCCAGCTTTAATCTTGGCTGTCCATGAGCCCCTTAACATGATACAGCTTGTTGCATCTTTATCTCGAAAATCTATTGGCTTTGTTTGGCTCTTTCAGCCCTTTCCCCCCTTTGTATGGAAGAATCTCCTTCTGTCCACTAATTCGGCCTTACGTTAAATACTTTTTAAGTCTAAACAAGTCCTCTTGTGACCTCTTTTAGTCTTTACAACGCACGGTTTTTCTATTGAACCCCCTAAACTCTCTTTTCCCCTGTGCACTCCAATGACCCCGATTCATTATGGCCCATGTGATTATGAATTTGTTGTTATAATCTTCTGATGCCTAGGAAAGTATAAGAAGGAAGAGCATTTACTTGTGGGTATATCAGATATTATTGAGATGCTCCCCGTATATGTCGATATAAATTATATATATTCTCTATATCTATATATAGATCTCTCTCTATATATTATATATCTATCTCTCTATATATACCTCCATTCCCCTGACCAATTCATAAAACTAGGACATATTCTTCCGAACACATATCCCCCATTGACGCCCCACCTGTTACGCTTCCCTTGTTGCTCCTATCGTTGACATCCTGCCTCCATTCTGAGTAATCAAGTCTCCCCCAGATCCCACGCAGTTTTCCCTTTGTTCCCATGCTTAATTAAACGTTGTGAAACTCTGGTGCCCACCGTACATCACAGTTTATATTTCCGTCTGCTGTTTAACAACATTGCTGCTCTAGTATTAAAGATTTCTTGCGGTTTCTGGTAGATCTATGCGCTGCCTCCTAATCCACGCTATATTTTATTTATCATTTAATTCCATAAGTTGCCTTTCCGACCTCAATCAGCTCAGCAGCCCCTACACGTACCCAGGGAGTGTTGTCAACCGCGCTCCTGCTTCTGCTGCTCCGCCTAACATTCGTTATCTGGGTCGCTTCATCCCGCCGCCCCGACCAAACCTCCGTGTCTAGTATTACCTTGGCAAACGTGTCTGTCTCTGTGTAGACCCCCTACACACAGACGTGGTTGTTCCAAGCCAATCCTGGAGCTCTGAACACCCCGGCTGTCCATAACCCTCCTCAATATCACGCGGGCACGCTTTGCGCACAGCAAGTAAGTCCGCGTAGAATGCGTTGCAGTTGATAGAGTCTCTTGGCCGCTCTTATTCTAGTTGCCTTGTGTCTCAATGGCAACACCTGTCTTCTGTATGTGCTCCTCCACATACCTGAAAGATAGATTTAATTTAACATATTTTGATACCCATTTTTATACCCATATTCATCCATACTATTTTTTTAAAAACAGTTTTAAGAACTATAAGGTCAAATGCAGTGGTTTGCAACTGGGGGATTCAAAATGACTTAAAATTATTTTCATTTCAATTCATTTTATGATTTCTAGACCTGGAAATATCATGTAAATTCATAAAACCGTACCATGGAATGGACATTTTAATAATGAATGTTCTTTTTTCGTTCTTTTTTTTAGCTACGTCAATCTCTACTTTATCAGGCAGAAACTGTAAGCAAACAGTTTTTTTAAATCCTTATCCTTATTCATAATACTTCAAATTTAAAATCACAACACAGGGTCTTAGAGTCAAAAAAGATAAGAACCACAATATAATGTGACATGATGTTATTATATAAAAACACAATTTAGGGAAAAGAAAATGTCATTCTCATTAAAAATGTGTGTAAATCTGTGACTGTATAATCTTCATCTCCAGATCTCATGCTATGAAATCGTTTAGCCATACAAGGTGTTTTTGATATGAGAGGTGTGATTACCAGTTAATGAAGGAGCTTTTTCCAGCAGAATGGTTCCCCATAATCATAACTATAATCTTTTTCTGAGGAGGTAACAGCCACACTCCCAAACTCTCTGCAATTTTCACCAATCCTGTTAAAAAATGGAGCTTTATTATCGGTACATGATGTCTTATTGCTTTCCAACAACAATTCAAAGAATACTGATTTATACAGTAAATGTGCATACAAACATGCAGTTTGCACATGTATATACTGTAAATATTGTATGTTGCTGCCCTATAAAAGACCTTTCAGTTTAGATGAACTTGTATAATCGTGGATTTACATATATGCTACTGTAATATTACTGTATTTAATTCTGTACTGACCCATAGGCTACATTAGTGTGACATGCAGAGACAACTGCTCAATAAGACTGTGTCTCAAACCCCTGTGCTGCCTACATAGTCATGTTACCATATCATATGATGTCCAAAACTGTCTAACGTTAGGTAGGCGGCTTGCTAAGTTTTTTTTTTTAGACACAGTCAATAACACAACTTCTGAATGAGCGACTCGTATAAATATAACTAAAGCATTATATGTTTCGGACTTTTGGTGTTTGAACTTTCAAGGTGATTTTTTTTTTATCTTAGAATGTTTCATAATGTTTCAGACCATAAAGACACAACCGCAACACGTGTTTACATACGAATGGTAAGTTATGAGTTATTTACCGTTGTCGTTGTCGATATATAAAGTGTGGCATTCTTTCAGTATTCTCTCGCTCGGAGTTGTAATGGTCGATTCCAGAGGATTTGCTACAGCTCGCGGCTTCTTACAGCCTGACATATTGAAAATGTGCAGGACTGATTTGCACCGGCACCGAAAGAGGGGGAACCAAAATAGTGTCGCACACTGGAAACGTCAGAAATGTATAGTTTTGGCGCCCTCTAGTGGAAGAGAAACTTTAAACATTCCAACTGAGAAGGGAACGCCTTTACATGAACAGACTAGACACGTGCTAATACTAAATATTAGTATATAATAATAATAACAATAACAATAACATAACATAACATAACATAACATAACATAACATATATAGGATCCAGGCATATACATATCACATCCATAGATTCCATACAGAGCACATTAATTTCTCTGAGACCATACATGCCACAGTTTTAAGTCTGTACAGAGCACATTCAGGGCTTTTTAGAGATATCAAATGTTTGGAGGTTTGATCATATATACACCTTCTCCTTGCCAGGGGCGTTGCACAAGATCCCGGGCCCTATGCATAGGCAGTCCTGATGGGCCCCCATGAAAATATCCAGGTAAAATTAAATATATTCCAGACTATTCAAGGGCCCTCTCTTCCTTTGGGGCCCTGGTAATCAGTACTGGTTTTACCCCCAGTCCGACGCCCCTGCTCCTTGCTCTTTAAAATGACTGATATTGACAGAATGATCACATTTAGAACTCTAATATGATAATGTGTTGTAACGATCATTTAAATCTAGCTAATTTTCGAACTGTTTGTCATAAATAAACATCTCAGAAAAATGTTATGGGGATTTAAATCGGAGTATGACTTTTTGTTACAAAACAGGGCATAATTTTCATACATGTCTTCTGTAGAGGACACCAGGACAAACAAAAGCCGAAAGCCAAGTTATTACGCATGCATAATTACACTTCTTTTTTCATTATGGTTTGACCCAAGAACACATTAATATAAAAAATAAGGTGCAATGTATACATACATTGTATAGAATGTGAATAGACTACCAATTTTTGGACATTTTACACACATATGCCATAAAGTACAGTATCAAATCATTCTGTTATATCTTTCATAACATAATAGAGAATACGAGAACATATGAGAATCATCTTTGTACAAAGTTTGACTAAAAATAGCCTAAAACCTAAAAACTGATCTGTGAATTAAAAAATTAAACATTGGTTTTGCCCATACATGTCATTTCATGTCTATTTATTTGTTAATTTTTTTGGAATAACAAAGTCCTGGTGTCCTCTACAAAGGACATAGAATAAAATATGAATAAAATATATAAAAAAAAAAAAAAAAAAAATGTTTTTCTCCATTTGTTTCTTATGGTCCAACCAACGTAATGACAAAAAATGTATATTTTTTCCATTAGCGTGGACACATTTGCCTTTGGCTTCTCACATATAAAAAAAAAAATGGACAAATTATGTAAAATATAATTATAAATCTAAAATAATATAATTGTTATTATTATTATTATTATTATTATTATTAAAAACAAATTATATTTATATAAAATTAGAAATATTATTACAAATATAAGTCATTCATGTTTATTTAATGCTATATGTTTACATTAATTATTATTGAAGTTACATTTTGCACATGTGTAACATATTTTGATGCACAAAACTACTTGATACACATAGTATTTATGTATTTATCTATGCAAATAAGAAAAAAAGAAGAATTGAAAACAGTAACAAAAATACCGCGACACAACAATAAATAAATAAAATAAATAAATAAATAAATAAATGGCATGGATTTTGGATTGGGATGCTTTCAGGGATAATGTGCCACAATACAGAGTACAGAGGACCACTGGGCAAAGTGAAATACAGTTCTGAACAGGCTGAGGAGACCCTCAGTCCTAACGCTGTGAGCCTGATCAAGCTGCTCGTGCGCGGGTCAAATCTGGTGTGTGTCTCTTTAAGAGCGCAGGTGAAGGGTGTGGTCAAACTGCAATTTCAAAGTTCAAAGTTTCCGGGAAAGAAAGCAAGTAAACAGGTTGAAGATGGGCATGGATCAAACGTGGCACGAAACATACAGGATTCGAAGCCCAAAGCGATTTTAGAACGTTCGCGATTTTATCTTAAAAAATTCTGGTTATTTGTTTAATTCATAGAAAGGCGTTTGATGCGTTTCCCGGGAAACTCCATAGAATTTGCAAAAGAATACATTTTATCCCATAATCTGATGGGATATCCTGACAATCCTAAAATGGTGATATCTGCAGTAGTTCTGTATCTGCTTCTTTTGTCACATCAAACAGGTGAGTTGACAGGAGATACTCATGTAGCCTATTTTATAAATATATACTACAAATTAATTTACTATAGTTTTTACAGTACTCCAGGGAATGTTCAAACCCCATTTTTTTGAGTGAAACAATTGTACTGAATGATATTTACATGGTACTTATAGCTCTAATACCAAGGTGTTACTATTGTACCACATCCAAAAAACATAGTTTTACTATAGTACTTTTTCTGCATATTTGTAAGTGATCACAGCACTGCTCTAAATGTTTTCTCTGTGCTTCTTCCTGTAGTGTCAGAGGAGCAGGTGCAGCGCTATATTGTTAGAGAGAAGGGTGAGAATGCTGTACTACAGTGTCTTGACCAGCCAGTTAATGCGTCTTTACTTCTTTATCGCTGGAAGAAAGATGGGACTGTTGTTGCAGCCCCAAACCCCTTGAAGCCATCAGAGCATCTTTCCATTTCAAACAATGGCTCTCTTTGGATCAGTGGCCTTCAGTCTACAGATGAAGGCCAGTATGAATGTGAATCCCAAACAACGAATGACAGCTCATGGCAAACCCTCTCAAACACCCTGCTTCGAGTGTCTGGTATGGTGCTATGGATATCTCAATTTGTACTAATGTGACAATGGAAAGCTTTGATATGCAATAGATGTCTCCAGTTTCTGTGAGATCGGGAGTCTGACTTCAAACAGGTTTTACTGGTTTAACTGCAATGCATGAACCTGGAAAACCTAGGTTAACTAACACAAATAACAACTAACTGAACACAAGAAGAAATCTTGGTTAAGTTCCATTTAGATTTTTGAAAGAAATTAATGTTTTTATTCAGCAAGTGATAGTAAAGACATTTATAAGAAATGTCAAAAAAAGAAGAACATCAGTTTCACATAAATGCTGTTTATTAATTCTGAAGTTCTAAAGAAACATTTTTGACAATGGTTGAAATGCCAGGTGGTTTGTGAGAGTCGAATGAATAATTATTTATGTTTGTGCATTTGTATTATTTCAGAGGGTCCAACTAGCGTCTCACTGGCCGTAAAACCAGCAACTCTCCTACCGAATGGAACATTATATGTCAAACAAGGTTTAGATGTGTATTTTAACTGCTCTAGTGAGTCTTTTCCCTCACAAAACTTGACATGGACTGTTGAAGATGTGGCGCTGGACGGTTATGACAGGGCATCTGGGAACAAGTCGTTCCTTGACTTCTCCATAAGAAACATCCAGCCAAGCGATCAAGGGGTGTACACCTGTACATCCCAGAATACACTCTCCAAGACAACTGTGAACAAGAGCCAGGAGCTGCTAGTTTACTGTAAGGCGGATGCTTTCATAGTTTTTGAAAAAGTATTGCAAATAGACACTCGTATAAGTTTTTGTTATATTTGGTTCTTTCAGTTTACTTTGAGAATCATTGTCAGTGTAGATTTTGCTGTGTTTGGTAGATCTGTGATGTATAGGCTGTTTAATTGTCTCTAATGCCTTTATCAGATGCTCCAGAGAGGCATCCGGAGTGCAGTTGGGAGATACTAAATGAGCCATTCGATGTCTTGTTCATATGTAAATGGCATGGAGGTTACCCTGTGCCCACTCTGGACTGGCATGGGGTCCTTGAAGAAAATGTTATAGCCAAGGGTCCCACGATCAACTCCACGTCTCAGGAGACAGAATGTTTGGAGATCCATGTGAATAGGCTTATATTGCACGATGTAAAGGAAGTGAAGTGTGTCGGACATCATGTGACTGGTGTGGAGAAAAACTGCTCCTTTGAGCTCAGTAAGAACTTTTTTTTTTTTTTTTTTTTTTAACAGTACAACAGTATTGAGAATTATCACTGAAAATAAAAACAATAGTCCTTAAAACTTTATTCAAAATATGATTAATTAATTGTTTTCCTTTTGATTATATGCAAAATGTGATGCAGACATGTTTTCATGATATTTACCTACTTTTATACTCAGTGTATATATTTTTTTTTTATTAAAACGAAAAATTTATTTGATTCACCAAGAAAACATTAAATTGATCAAGAGTAACAGTAAAGACGTTTTTAAGTAAATGTATATTTTGAATAAATGTTTTTATTTTTTTTTATTTTTTTTATATTTTATTCATAAAATAATCATGAAAAAAAATGTCTTACCATTTCTACATAAATATATTAGGCAGCAAAAAAATTTCAACATTTCTTGACTATCAAATGAGCATATTAGAATGATTTCTGAAGGATGTGACACTGAAGACTGGAGTAATGATGCTGAAAATTCAGCTTTGTCCTCACAGTAATAAATTACATTTTAAAATATATTCAAATAGAATAAAAGTAATTTAAATTGTAATAATATTTCACAATATTTCTGTTTTGCTGTATTTTTGTTAAATAAAGGCATCCTTGATGAGCATAAACGACTACTTTAAAAAAAACCATTGATTTTTCTAATCTACACTATCAGAACCAGTTTTTGCTTAAATTTGAAATGCTTCTAGTAGCACAAATTAAATTTTATTTTCTTTGAGTGTGCCACCTTAACCAGTGTTGTGAGTTTGGGCCAGGGTTATGTGTGTGTCCAAAAAAATCTGTGAAACTTCTTTAAAATCAGCCATTATAAATACAATTCTGTTTGTTGTTACTAATGAGTTTTGGGTTTTTGAACATAAAATTACAGCATGTGTTTCTGCTTGTCTTCCTCTTCTTCCACTGCATCTCTGGCTTTATTTAAACCATTACATTTTATGTCTTCCAGAGAGGCCGTATCCATTAGGAGATCCCTTGGTAACCGCTCTGGAGGGCAGTAATATCACCCTCAGCTGTATTGAGACCGACTCTCTGCCACCAGCTAAGACTGTCTGGAAACAAAAGGACAACAAAATCATCAACACCACCTCCAAATATATTGTGTATGATAATAACCCCAACTACAAACTCCTTATAATCAATGTAACAAAGGAAGATGAAGGAGCCTATTACTGCTACAGTGAAAACCCTCTTGATGCAAGAGCGCTGGAAGTGTTTCTAACTGTGAAGAGTAAGTTAGAAACTTGAATGTTTCTCAATACTTAAGTATACTTAATATACTTATTTTTTTAAATGTATATAAACACAAGAATTCTTATACCATTTTAATGACAGTAATTTGTGTGGATATTTATTTCTGAGTTTTTTAAAAGGGTAAAGAAATTTTTTGAAAGCTGCATTTTTAGACCATAATCATATTTTTTGCCCTTTTATATACATATTTTTAATAGTACATTAATGTGTGTGGATATTTTATTTAACTATATAATATATTTTATTATTTATTTATTTATTTATTTATTTATGTAGTATTTATATGTGTTTATGTATGTGTGTATACGTTACACACACATATAAATATATATATATATATATATATATATACACATATATATATATATATATATATATATATATATATATATATATATATATATATATATATATACACATGTATATACATATACATATACATACATACACTCACATATATACACACACACACACATACACATACATATGTAAAATTATTCTTGGCCTTACAAATATGAACATCCAGTTTTCATTATGGTAGAGTTTCAGGAAAAATTGTAATGAAAATAATGTCACGTTGCATCTTAAAAAAAAAAAATTTATAAGCATTTTAAAAAAAAAAATTTATAAGCAAAATATATATATTTTTTTATTTAGATTTTGGCCATGTTCTTGACAGGATCTGTGAGATTCACACAGTAAAACCTTATGATTTCAGTTGTTTGAGAATGTTTTAAAGAATACATCAGAGGTCAGATCTGGAGATACTTTAAATACTAGTGATGCTAAAGCTATGACATCTATGCATGAATGTGATCAGTCAAGATGTTTCTGATATTGCTCTGTAATACCTCTCCCTTTGCAGAAGTATTACACAACATCCTCCACGTGAACTTCTCCCTATGTACTAAAAGAGGTTTCAGACTGCGTATGACTGTTTAATATTTGTTCTCAGCCTCTGCAGGTAATGGAGGGGCTGTAGTTGGTGTCTTTGTTTCCATTTTGATAATGATGATTGGAGTCACTGTTGGTGTGACAGTATATTCAAAGCGGGATAGAATTTGTATTGGTAAGTATTTTTGCATACTTACTTGCTAAATAAAACTCTTTTTATAAAGATTCTTTGTATAAATGTTTATTTTTATTTTTCAGGTTTAGGATTTAGGTAAGTATGACCGCAAAACATTACAGCTCATTAATAATCATAGAAATATGTCAGCATTATTATGAAATAAAAGTTTATTGTCTTTGTACGAATAACTTGTGCTGGTAAGGATGTGTAAAGCTGAGGCATTGTAACATTTTCTTTCTAGTCATTTAGACGATGACAGATGGGATGTACTGAGTTTGGTGGACTCGGATGAAGAGGAAATTTTCCATGATAATGTTCCACAACTCCCTCCGCTCACAAACGGACATGCAACCACACTCGTAGAGGTTCACAGAATACCATCCAGTAAGTTAACGGTTTCCCGAAATATTCTTTTGAGGTTTGTGTTATAATATCAAAAGTAGTTTATTTTGAAAGAATTGGGAACTGGGGAATGTTACATAATGAAGAAATTAAACAAGACTTGAGCAAATATAAGTGAGGCAAGTTTGAGAAATGACTGTTTTGTTATTCATTTGAAAAACCTGGAAATATGAGAGAACTCTGAAATATATATTGCTGAAACACATGTATATTTTACAGGTGATCATGAAGATAATGCAGACAGTACTGATCAACAAACACATACAGAACCAGTACAACAGTCAGCAGACAGTTAGTAACCACTTTAAATGTACAGAAAATTTATTCTTTGGGTCAACTCTGCTAAATAATTTGTTTTTTTTTTGTGTGATATTATTAAGTGTAAAGATCTTACACTTATTTTAGAGAGGCCCCGTTTTTATTTTCAGTATTAGTTTTTAATACACTGGCCTCACATCATTCAATTAAAACTTTTACTACTCCCGTTATGAAATGTTATTGTTACTTGAACTGGTTTGAAAAATGCTTTCTGTAAAAATGTATGGGTGAATCTCAACAAAATATGTCTGGCTCATATTTCTTGGCAAAATAATAAACTTAAGGGAAACCTATTTTGTACTGTGGAGGAAATTTGAAATCTGAAATATTAATATTATTTGCTTCATTGTACTAAAGAGTGTTTTTTCCTCAGTGCTTCAGTATGCTTGAGTTTTTGATGAGCTGAGAGATAACAGGAAATCTATTTGTGTATGTGTGCAAGACAAGTGTGTGAGACAGGAATGTTATTTTAGTTTCTTAGACGTCCTGGCTCCTTAGAAAATGACTTGCATTCAGTTCTTAGAAACGCATCTGGAGGACATAGTTAGGCACCTTAAATGGATATATATTGCTCAATATGCATTATGATTGGATGAGATCAAAGCATCCAATTTAGGTATAAATGTTGAGTTGGGGTGTTGCCCTGAATGACTGTATGAATGTAGACCTTTTCCTGCAGGAAAATAAAATATTCAAAAGTCTTTTGTCTCATAGCTTTAATTGAAATGGAAAATTGTAACGACAGTAGCATTGCAATTTCTTTGCATTGTTAATTCATTTTCATGCCAGTTAAGCAGATTTTCTTTCAATTCTCATTACTGTAAAACATCCAGGCATTTTATTAACGTGTGTTTTTTGAAATTCTCATTTTCTCAATGGTGATTTCTTTTCAGATTTTAAAACCGTAATATGAGATCTGTTTTAAAATCTGAAAAGAAATCACCATTGAGAAAATGAGAATTTCAAAACACACAAGTTAATGCAGTTAACTTGCTTAACATATATATATTTTATATATATATATTTTAGGTCCATGGTGACCACATATGAAACAATACTTAGAGTAAACTAGCTTTAAATGACATTGTAAAATAAAATTGATTCAAAGCTGTAAAATCACGATACCTGAGATGTGAATGACATAGTATAAAACACACCTTAACACTGTAAATATACAGTAGACACACCCTGTACTGAGAATGATACTCACCCGACGACGGGGTCACGTGGTTTGCCCATCTGGCCACGCCCCCTAGTGAAATGAATGCAGAGGAGAGGTGAAATGATGCGTACATGATTTCAATGGTAAGATGTGCTCTTCGTTTCGAGGTTGCACTGTCAAAGGTAAGATGATTCACATACCTTAAATGATATATAAGCATATGCATTTGGTGTAAGAGGAAAACGTTTTTTATATTTGTAGGCTGAGTAGTAGTTTCGGATATGCGCATGTGTCTTTGTAAATGACAGGTCTCTTTAATTGTGACAGAACCGCATGATCTGATCGCGGAGCTGAAACCCGCTCATCACCCGCGTCTGTACGGCTCCGCCGGCTGCGAGACATGGAGCGTCCGCTTCTCCCCGGACGGATCTTCTTTTGCCTGGTCGATGGGATACGGCATCGTCAAACTCCTGTCCTGGCCACTGACATCCGAAGAGTGCGTCTGTATTTATAACATAACACAATGGTTTAATAAATATATATAGGCTTATATGTAACACCACAATAAATTACTACTATGGGAGAACCTTCAAACTGTCTCACACACACAAGATAAAAAAATATCATAGCTGAAAAAACAGTCCTTGTTGGCTGGTTTACCATTAAAAAATATATATACAACCTGTCAGTTCTCTTCTGCTCGCCAAGCCTGAGTTTATTTGATCCAAAATACAGCAAAAGCAGTGATATTGTGAAATATTTTTATTATTTAAAATAACTGTTTTCTATTTGAATATATTTTAAAATGTAATTTATTTCTGTGATTTCAAAGCTGATTTTTTTTAACAATTAACTAAATAAAATGAAAACGGAAAAATAAAAACTAATTTCACACATTAATAAAATAATACAATTTCAATGCTACTAAAATAACCGTGATGTTTATATATAGAAATATACAGTATAATGTAAATATCAAAGTATTCTATTGTTTGATTGACTGATTGAAAATACTATTTTATAGATCAAAATATTTTATTAATTCATTGACAAAACTATTTTACTACAACCCTTATAAAAAGTATAGGATTGATTCCATGTAACTATAGTCCTTCCAAAAAAGTACAATGGTATTACAATGTTTTTGAGCTTATATTCTTTACCATATGGTAAATGAATGTACTAATCAGTACCATGGTATATATCACAGTACCATCTTTTGATACCATTACTGTACCATGGTTCTACCACAGCATTTTTTTTTTAACAAAGTCACAGGGTCATGTGGAACAATGAAGGAAGCTGAGCCTGAACATCTCATACTTTGATGTAGAGCACAGCTGAAACTTCTTCTGTTCTTCCTTGTATTAACAGTAGTGCCAAAGCTGTATGCAGTGAAGAGAAGACACTTAACTGCAAGCAGACGGTGTGGGCTCTGGCGTTTGGTCCCTGCCTGTCTACCCGAGTGGATGCTTCACATCAGAACGCACATGATCATGAGCTACTGCTGGCCATTGGTCTGAACAACGGCGTGATCCAAGTGTGGGTCGTCTCAAGTGGTAAGATTGAACTCTGGACTTAGTTTCAACATCAAGAACCTAGATTGCTCTAAATAGTAACAGTACACTCTTAAAAGTAAAGGTACTTCACGATGCCATAGAAGAACCTTTTTGTCTAAATGGTTCCATAAAGAACCTTTAACATCAGAAGAACCTTTCTGTTTCACTAAAGGTTCTTTGTGGCGAAAGAAGGTTCTTCAGATTACAAAGAGTTAAGAAAGAGATGGTTCTTTAAAGAACCTTTGACTGAATGGTTCTTTGTGGAACTAAAAATGGTTCTTCTGTGGCATCGCTTGAAGAACATTTTAAAGCACCTTTATTTTTAAGAGTGCATGGTGTTAAGCACATGTAGTATTAGGTTTAATGTTAGTGAATCCTTGTTCTGTCTCTTTAGGAAATCTGCGGTTTACTCTAACCGGACATCTGGCTCCTGTCAGGGATTTAGTCTTCACTCCAAATGGAAGTGTCACTCTTGTATCGGCCTCCCGAGATAAAACTTTAAGGATATGGGACTTGGCAAAGAAAGGTCAGAGCATCTGATGTGGAAGCAACATATCTTTGCAATGGGATGAAATGTGACCTTAAATTTTGTACTTATGAAGACTGTATTGCTGATATTTGCAGGTGCCAGTCCCCATGTGCTGCGGGGTCCAAACTACTGGGTCTTCAGATGTTCCATATCACCTGACAGCAGTGTGATCGCCTCTGTCTGCAACCTCGACTCTGTGAGTTTCTTATTTTAGCATTATTTATATACTGATACCTAATTAATTCATGTTTTGAATTCACTTGTATTTTTATATTTTCAGTTTTAATTTTAGTTTATTTTACTGATTTTGCTATGTTTTTGTCATTTTTTTGTTATTGTTTTGTTTTAATATTTCAGTGTAGCTTTCATTTCTTTTTAGCTTTAGTAATTTGAAAACTTTTTTTTATTGTATTTTAGTTACATTTCTCATATTACATTTATATATCATATATATATATATATATATATACTGTATGTGACCCTGGACCACAAAACCAGTCTTAAGTCGCTGGGGTATATTTGTAGCAATAGCCAAAAAAAATTGTATGGCTCAAAATTATAGATTTTTCTTTTATGCCAAAAATCATTAAGATATTAAGTAAAGATTATGTTCCATGAAGATATTTTGTAAATTTCCTACCGTAAATATATAAAACTTAATTTTTGATTAGTAATATGCATTTCTAAGAATTAATTTGGACAGCTTTAAAGGTGATTTTCTCAGTATTTAGATTTTTTCGCAACCTCAGATTCTAGATTTCCAAATAGTTGTATCTCGGCCAAATATTGTCCGATCCCAACAAACCATGGAAAGCTTATTTATTCAGCTTTCAGATGATGTATAAATGTATATTTATATACACACACATACATTTTTTACATTTTATTTCAATTAACAACAATGCTGCAGTGGCTCCAAAAGCATCTGGACAATTAAAACTGTATGTGTTTGCATTAAATAACAAAATATCAAATAAGATTTTATTCAGTAAGCATCAAATAAGTATTTTTTTAAATAGCTAAACTGTTCAAAATGAAGGCAAAAAGTATTTGAACACTTTCACACAGTAGTTAATGTGCTGAAGCTGTGGTTACTCTGTTAGGATGTCTTCTAGTATTAACATAAAGGGTTAAGTTATATGATCAGAGAGACTTTTGCTCTCTGCAACAGGAACAGGATATCATGTAATAACACTGTGTGACATGTTACATTGTCTGAATGTCTTCTTCCCAACAGAAGGTGTATTTGTGGAGCTTGCGGTCCTACACCTTCATGAGACACCTTACATACGACCATGAGCGCACCATGGCATCATGTGACTTTTCCCAGGACGGAGCGCTGCTCGCGATCGCTTCGTATCATTCGACCACAGGCTGGTGGCTGGACCTGTGGGACCCCTATACAGCTGATCTCCTGACTAGAGTAGAGTATGTTAGCCAACTAAGTTGTTCCTTTCTCATATAAAACATTTTTTTTTTTAATAAAGAAAATTAGAAATAAAGCCATTTCATTTTTGGGACAAAAAGTTCTGGACATTGGCAAAGTTCTGCTAAACATCTTTTGTGCTTCACAGAAGAAAGAAAACATATCTTTGATGACAGAATGTATTTTTTGGGGCAAACTTTTACATTAAATGCTGAATGATTTGATGCGTTTATAAATGTATACATTAATTGTTCAATTTCCTAACTAATTTGGTTAAAGGAATAGTTCACCCAAGATGAAAACTGGCTGAAAATTTACTCACCATCAGGCCATTTAGGATGTAGATGAGTTTGATTCTTCATCAGAACAGATTTGGGGAAATGTAGCATTACATCACTTGCTCACCAATGGATCCTCTGCAGTGAATGGGTGCCGTCAGAATCAAACAGCTGATAAAAACATCATAATAATCTGCAAATAATCCACACAAGTCCAGTCCAACAGTTAACAACTTTTGAAGTGACAAGCTGTAAGAAACAAACCCATCATTAAGATGTTTTAACTTTAAACCATCGCTTCTGGCCAAAATATGAGACCAAAAAAAAAAAACAGAACATATTTGTTTAGAACTGTGCACTTGTAAATGGTGCTTGATCTGTGCATATTTCTCTCCTGATTCAGACAAGATTGCTTTTTCACTGGAAAAATCGCATTCGGGCCCCCTCTCCCTTGTCAGGCCCTTATAATCATCCTAACATTCCCCCCATTACTGCACTCTTGATTATACATAGAGGACTCAACATTTTGAAGTTAAAAACATATCAATGATGGATTTATTACAAACACACAGATTTTCACTTCACAAGATGTTAATTGATGGACTGGAGTCGTGTGGATTACTCGGGTAAACTATGTCACAATAAACTGTATGTTGGAAATTGTAAAAAATAATTGCTTCTCTTTCCAGAGACTGTGAGCTGTGCGCTTACAGAAGTGACAATCTACTGACCTCTCTTAGCTTCTCTCCGGTTGGTCTGCTGCTGGCTTTCAAAGACTACAGGTGAGCAGTGAGATCTTCAGAGCTACACATCAGGGAGCTACATGACCGGACGTCACCCTTGTGACCTCACACCTTTCTCTGTTGTTACTGAAGACACAGTACTGTGTTGCAGGGCGTTACGGATCTGGGATATGGAACAAGATAAACTAGTGGCAGACACTGATCACAACCGAGCCAGTGGTGTGTGCTGTGTTTTCCATCCACATGGGGGCGTCATCGCTACAGGGTATTGCAAGTCACATAATTGTGTTGGAACATTATATATTATATTCAGTTTGGGCTCAGTGTTTACTCTAGAAACTTTAGGGGCTGATTTTATTTGTATTTTTTTTGCTTGTATACTGGAATAAATATTAAGAACTACTTTATATTTGATTGTAGGTGCAGAGATGGACATGTAAAATTCTGGAGAGTTCCTCATCTCATTCCGAGCCTTCAGCATCTGTGCCGGATTGCCCTGAGATTCTCCATTTCAACCTATCAGGTGGAGGCTCTTCCCTTGCCGAAAAAAATCCTGGAATACCTTACTTACAGGGATGTTCCAAAGCAAAAGATTGTATATTGCAAAGAACACTGCAGATGAAAATAAGTAATGTTTGTGGGTCAAGTAAACGTTGCATAATTTTCTAGGAAGCCTAATTTCCCCAGACGCCTCTTTGTTCAAAACAAAGACATTAAATTACGACACTATACTCGAAATATTTATTTACATAACTACTTAAAAAAAAATTAGCATTTGTTTTACAAAGTACTGAGACAAGCTTTATTTAAAGCATAAAAAAATAAACCATTCAAAAATATTACAGGGTTCTACGCATAGTTTTTTTGTCAGAACAATATGAAGTAGTAAACAACTTCCTCTCATGACATCATGGATCTATGTTACATAACCCTTTCAAAGTGTGAACCAATGATCTATCCATCGCTGACTACGATGTCTCTAACAGCCTGGAAAGCTGCAACCATTGAGCTCAGCTGGATCTTCTCATTGGTTCCGGAGGCCAGACGATACCTTATGGTTAAAAAGGAAAGAACAGAAGTTGAAGAAGCTCACTCAAGTATATAATAAACTCAATCTACCATTTAAAAGTTTGGGGTTGGTAAGATTTTTTTAATGGTATTTAAAAGTCTCTCATTCTCACCAAGGCTGCAATCATTTGATTAAAAAAACACACAGTAAAAACAGGAACATTGTGAAATATACAATTTAAAAGAACTGTTTTAATATATTTTAAAATGTAATTTATTGTAATGCAAAGCCGTTTTCAGCATCATTACTCTAGTCTTCAGTGTCACATGATCTTTCAGAAATCTTTCTAATATACTGATTTGCTGCTCAAGAAACATTTATTATTATTACCAATGTTGAAAACAGTTTGCTGCTTAATATATCTTTGAGCAAACGTGATACATTTGAAGGATTCTTTGAGTAGAACGTTCAAAAGAACAGCATTTATTTGAAAGAGAAATAATATAAATGTTTTTGCTGTCACTTTTGCCCAATTTAATGCATCCTTGCAGAATTAAAGTATTAATTTGATTGTATATGTTTAATAGAACAGTGTAAACAATTCTATACCAATTAAATAAACTACTCAACAGAATAAATAAACAAACTCACAGTCATTAATAGAACAGTGTAAACACTTCTCTACTGATTTACTAAATAACTTGACATAATGAATGTACTCACTCAATATCTGCAAGTTTTATAAGCAAGCCCATGCGGATGGAGGGTGGGAAGTCCACTGAAATAGAGACACGAAACATTAGAGCAAAATTAACCCACCTAACTGTGCTCAAACAACACTTTGATTGTGTGACCAATAAATCAGATTAAAAATGATCTAATCTAAAAATATTTTTTTGTTATTTTAAAACAACAACAACAAAAAAAAAACCCACAGAAAACCTGGCATGCTGTGTGAATTTTTTTGTTTTTGTTTGTTTTACCATGATATACTCATTATTGCAGTCTGGTTTCTGAAAATAGTGTAATATTTAGTTTTTTTATTTTTTTTTCATAGTTTTTTTCATGTGTCTCTACTTCTGACAGGCGTCCTTTAAAAACAAGAACAACCGGTTTCCATGACAACCACAAAAGGATCTCCATGGTAACAAGGGCAGGGATAACATGTAGCTCACCACTATATCAAAGTTGTGATAGGTTGTGTTCCAGGCCTCAACTAGACTCTGCACTGCTTTGGTTATTTTGAAGAGGAACTGATTATAGAGCCATGCGTGGCTGAATTAAAAGTGTAGTCTTACCACGGTGAATGAGAAGATGGACTTCAGTTAAAATGTCATGAAGTGCCAGACCCTTTAGAGTTTTGAGCTGCAGAATTTCTGTTGAACCCAGATAAGGACTTTGGAGACGTCATAAACTAATATTAGCAGCTTACACCACAAATAAACAGTTAAATATCATTAATAAAATGGTGTTTATTAAATTATAAATATCAATATTAAAAATACACTTTTTGTATAAAATACATAATCATCATAATAGCATATATAATAAGGCCACGTCCACACAAAAGCCAGAGCTTTTACCTATTCAATCTTTTTTTCTCTCCTCATCTCAAGAAGTATCTGCATCCACACAAAACCACAAAACAGACACAAATCGATGTAGTATACATGCCAGACCAGCATGTGGTGCTGTAATTCTGCCACAGAGATACACTAAAAACAGAGAAGAAGACATGGGACTATGCATAAACCTTGTGCGCGGTATACAAACGAACATGGAACAATACATTTAT
This sequence comes from Cyprinus carpio, assembly GCF_018340385.1. Classification (NCBI taxonomy): domain Eukaryota; kingdom Metazoa; phylum Chordata; class Actinopteri; order Cypriniformes; family Cyprinidae; genus Cyprinus; species Cyprinus carpio. Next base: position 30,436,638 of record NC_056601.1, read on the forward strand.
TAATCTGTGTTAATAATGTGTAAATAAAGTTAATAAAAAGACAAGTGTTCAGTGTTTTTTCATGTTTTTGTTGCTGTTATGTGACATAGCGGTGTCTGACTCGCTGGGCGAGACGTGGGCTGATGATGTCATCGTTTCAGAAAATATACGGAATCGCTGTCCACACGAAAACGCAAGGGCGGTGTTTTCAAATTGATCCACTCTGGGACCCAGTTTCAAAAAATATTGGTTTCACTCTCCCAAAACGCCGGATCCGTGTGGACGAAACACCTATCCGATACAAAATGTATGTGTATACAGCGAAACGTGTCTCCGTGTAGATGAGGCCTTAGAATATATATATATATATATATATATATATATATTCATTTTCTTTTTATTCCTTTTTCTATAGTAAAATTATTTTAAAAAAAATTATGTTTGATTTTACATAGTCAAAATATTACAACATGTATAAACCACAAATGTAACAGATTACAATACATTGAGCATAAACTCTGTTGTCATTTTCCTGATATGGATAAAATGTTTGTAAATATATATATTTATGTCAAAATTTAATGATTTACTTGATTCATTTATTGATTGTTGTTATTATTATTATTAATATCTACAAACAGACTTTTAAACATGTAAACCGGTGACTTTGATCCCATTTCTTATATAAAAAAAACAAACAAACAAACAAAAAAAAGGTTGTGAGCTATTATGAGCTGTAAAGCTTGGATAACTAACCAAACACTAGAGTAGAAAGGATACGGTTATATGCAGTGGTGAAGTCTTTATTGAGAGCCCAGTCCAGTATGTTGGCGATGTCTGATCTAAGAGGATGTCCAGTACATGTGTACACCATCTCCTCCGTCACCTTCCCATAGGCCATATGGGTGCTCTGTACATGAGAACACACATTACAGATTTTTCTCATTCATATTTTTTCTTACCAGCAGCATCATAAGCAAACCACAAAACCTCACTTTGATACACACCTGTAAAATGTTTAATGATCGCCTCATGTCTCCTGTTGAGAGGGTCACAATGGCCTTCATGCCATCTGGAGTGATGTCAATGCTATCAATGTTTGGTTTTATTTGCTCAAAGTTGTGTCCTGTGCCAGAGGGCAGAGCCCATATCAAATGTGTGTTTTTGTGAAGAGTTTTTAATCAAATGGGCTGAAATAATGAAGTTCGCATTAAAGAGAACACAGAACCAAGATCTTGTTTAGAAGAAGCCATATTAAGTAAGTATTATAAGCGAGGGTGTTGTTATGATATTGCCAGTATTCACACAGCTGACAGCTTTACCTGTTCTAGTTTGTTCAGTTGTGCGCGAAATGAGGCGCTGTATTTTCTGCACTTTCCCTTCTTCCGTCTCCGTCATTTCTCTCTGCAAAAACGAAGAGAATGCGTTTATCAGACTGTGTCGTCAGCTCTGATGTGCGACAGAGATGAGGACTGTCTGAAACTCTCTTTTTTCCACTAAAACTTTTGATGGTCGCATCGTCTGCTCCAGTTTAATCAGTGAACATAACCAAAGATTTGATCCTGCAAAACAATTAGGAAAAAAAGGCATTACATTCAAATTTTTAAGTTATAACATGTAAATATATATACAGATAGCAATAACTGCTTTGGGCTCGATTCTAGCGGCAAATGCGTCTCTGTCGGTTGATACCTCATGTCGGTTAAGCAGAAAGGTAATAGGCCAGGGTACGGCGCCGACTCTACTAGAAACACTTCTGGCTGACGAAGACGGCTTTTTCTCTATGGGCCGATCTCGGCTGAAGCTGATACGGTATTTTGCAGCGGCAGGTCCATACTCGGTGTAGTTGTGTGTATTAAAGGAACACTCCACCGTTTTTTGAAATAGGGCTTATTCACATTATTTCCTACATTTTAGATAGGTGGAGCAAATGCATTTTTGTGTCAGTGCATGCATTGTTTTAGTTTGACTGGGTGTTAAGCTAGCACAATGAATGTTATCCTTAGCAGCCAGCTAATGGAATGGAATAAAAGTGATTAAAAAAAAAAAAAAAAAAAACTTTCAGTACTTCTTGTGGCCTCGCGTATTCACAGCAGTACAAATAGCGATCTAGATTAACACTAGAGCGATTTCACAAAGCAGATATTGACTTGGGACTATATTATGGGGAAGCACAGGCCGAAGCACTGCTGTATAAGCGCTCTTTCTGCTACTTCGGCGCAAAAGAGATATCACGCAACACATGAAATCCATGACTTCCGTCCAACATACCCGGTAGTGAATAATAGCTTGCTGGCTTCCTTTCCTTTACAGTACACGAATGGCGATGAACATGGCTGATTTTGAGATAGACGAAAGAGGGTGACTTCTCCAGACGATCAAGAACCAGAGAACCATACCTCTTTGAACCAGAGTTTACAGAAGACGAGGCTCGTGCTTTGGAAATAGAACGACAGGAGGAGAGGAGGTTCGCGATGAAGCTCAACAGCCTGAGGAGGACGTGAGGATGAGAGTAACGCTGAACTGGTGGGTGTGCAGATGTAGGGAATATGCCAATCTATGCCCGGCCGAATAGAATGTCTGTGCTGTAGAGAGTGGGATATGTTTTGCCATTGTCCAGGCTCGTATGTCAGATCAAGATGAAGCGTGCCAGTTTGGTCACATCTCTGGGGGATGTCGCGGTGGCTGATCCATTCTGCAGTACTTCGATGCGTATTCGTGTACTGTAAGGGAAAATAGCCAGGCAGTTTCACTGTTCGCGCCCGGTATGTTGGCCGGAAGTCGTGGGAGTTCATGTGTTGCGTGATATCTCTCTCGCCCGAAGTAGCAGATGCCGCTAAGCAGCAGTGCTTAGCCTGTGCGCTCCATAATATAGTCCCAAGTCAATATCTGCCTGAGAGTGCCTGAAGTGTTAATCTGGATCGCTATTTGTGCTCGTTGTGAATCGCCCGAATACCAGAAGTAGTGGGTGAGGGGTTTTTAATTTTTTGATCACTTTTCTCAGGCCATGGCAACTAACAGCAAAGGACATTCATTCGTGTAAGCTATGTCGCCATTTAGTCAGCTAAAACAATGCATGCACTGACGCAAAAATGCATTTGCCCACCTATCTAAATGTAGGAAATAATGTCGAATAAGCCCTATTTAAGCGATTCATTCCTTACTTTCTTGACCCGAGTTAGAATTTTATCACGATTTCAAAATACGGTCATTTCAATGTTGCTCTATCTTCAACCGGCACAAAAGATCATTTCAATGTTGCTCTATCTTCAACCGGCACAAAAGATGTCTTGCCTCTAACTACATAAAAATATAAACAGATTTTTTTAATTTTCTGGGAAAATAAATAAATAAATAAAAATGGAGTGGTATGGATTTCTTTCAGAATGCACTCCAACGTCAAACCAACTAATTTACTTCAGAAATAACATACACTTGACCTGGATTTGCTGTGCTGAGAGTCTAACCTCTCTTGGCATGGGTCACAAGATATAAGCTCTAGGTCGGGTGGGGGGAAAGGGTCAATCTGAGGTGGCTACTGTCTGGACATAGGTGGCGGGCCCCGAAACGAAGACCGCCAAAAGCATCGGGGCATTCGGAGACCTGCAGACGCAACAGGGATGGTTGGTAGGGGCGCGAGATTGAGGAGATCGTGAGCTTGACAAGGTAGTTAAACAGAAGGAGAGCACACAGCCATACGTGTATTGTGTGTTCTAACTGGAAACTTCTCAATGAACTGACAGAGAGGAAGAGAGAGGAAGCCGGCTACGACGAGGAGGCGGGGGGGTAAAAAAAAAGAGGAAAAAATAAATCCGGCGTGGATTAATGAAGTCTGCATCATAAAAAAATATTCAAAGATTGACCTGAATAATCGGAAAATGCATATTTTTAATACCACAAATATTGACAAAAAAAACAAAACACAAAATATAAAAAATAAAAAAAACAATAAAAATAATAACAAAAAAAAAAAAAACATTGACAAAATATATCCAGAACACATATTGGTAACATTTAAAGCATAAAAGCAGGATTTTGTGTCAAAATTATCATAAAATATTCCCAAATAATTAACTCTACCTAAATATTTTTCCCCCCAATCACACTACTGCTATAATTAAAAATAATAATAAAAAATAATTGAATAGTTTAAAAAATATATTAAATGAAATAATAATTAAAAACAGATACTATTAATCTTAAAACTTTTTATCATATTTTTTCCAATGCTTATCACGTGCTATAAAATAAAATAATAATTATTACTTTAAATATGAAGAAGAATAAATACAAAAGGATGAAATTAAAATAGACAACTAGCAATAAGATACTAATAACAAACAACAAATAGATCCTTATTTAGATATCTAGACAGACATTTCTTACATCTTCAAAAACCTAAAAATAAAAGCATACCCTTTTTTTTAAATCGTATCACCCCTAATTGGTCAAATTTAAAACCTTAAACTCTCTAAATATTTTTTTTCCCAACTGGGGTACCATCATGAACAGAGCTGTCAGTCTCAAGAACAGTCCTCATCTGTGGACGAGTGGCATGGCGCAGTGTCCCTATTGGTTCTGCCATCGGGACATTTGGTGGCTCAGCCTCTCAGGTGAGCTGGTATGGAGGGGCAGATACGGTATAAGCTACCCTCTCCTCAAAGCATTTCTGTGCGTCCCACCTTTGGGTCATAGCATCCGCCTCGTCCCAGGATCACCAACTTAAAGCCTTTCCTACAGAAGCAAACGTAGAGAACAGGACCTAAATTTAAACAACAGTAGATATTTGAATTCAATAAAAGCCTAAAGACAAGATGTCAATAGTCACATAGTTGAGCCTGTAATATATTGCTGTATGTAAGAACAGATATTATACCATACAAATTGTTCATGAATGGGATATAAGGGTGAGTACTGTTCTTACTTGAAGATGGTTCGTGTGCTGGCAAAGCTGAGGATCGGCCCCCGCACCACATCTATTCCACGGTCATCTGACGCATTGAGCTGAGGAAGTAAAATGCACAATAATTTCCATTATATATATATATATATATATATAAAAACCTTTTAAAAGGTTTGCAACAATCATACTTAGCTTTCAGTTGTTAATATAAAAAATAATTAAAAAGCATAAAATATAATGCATCGGATATGAAATAGATATAGAAGTTATATTATAACCATCTAATAGCAGACAATATTAGAACAGCAATTATTGTGATTCTGACGGCACCCATTCACTGCAGAGTATCCACTGGAGAGCAAGTCATGTAATGCTAAATTTCTCCAAATCTGTTCTGATGAAGAGAAACAAACATCTACATCCGAAACAATACCAAACCATGCAGCTGTTCTTTTAAGTGGATGACCACATATTTTTTGCAATGGGGAAAAAGTCACTAAACATATGCATCTGGAAAACAACAAAAAACTACCACAGTACCTCCAGGACCATGGAGTTGAACTCTTTATCTTTGTACAGCTGTTTAGCACATGCTAGTATAGTAGAGGTCTTTCCTGTTCCTGGAGGTCCATAGAAGAGCAGATGAGGCAGTCGGTCTTCACTGATGAACTTCTGAACTGTGGAAGAAAGAGAATCCCAGGATTCAAGAAAATAATAAAAAATTAATTTCTATAGAAATTTCAAGAATATACTGGTCATTTACAGAATATTAGAAAAAAAACGGATGCAAAAGTACCATAAAAGTAGTCCATACACCTTTTGGAATATATATTTAAGTCTTCTGAAGCCATGTAGTTTTGTGTAGAAATCAAACTAAAATTTAACATGGATGCAACTGAATTTTCATTTTGGGTAAACAATTCACAGAGACTCTCCTGCTATTACTATTACAGTGCAAATCTTAGTTTGTTAATCATAATAATAATAATAATGAAAGAGTACAAATTATAATTCATTGATCACTGCTTACTTGTGCTCAGGATGTCTTGATGAGAGATGAGGTCATCTAATGTCTGTGGCCTGTACTTTTCAACCCTGAAAAACAAGAAATAATAGTTTTAAAAAACTGTTTTTGTTTCATCATATTGTTTATCTAGTGAAGTGACAGGAGTAACTTTCTTACCTTTTTAAAATAACCCATAATTTGCCTCATATTAACATGATGGTGTTATTATAACGACAGTAGCTATCATCACAAGTAGATATTATTAATAAAGAGTTTATCATTTCAGACATGTGCTTTAATAAGGATTACTTTGCAGTGAACTGACTGACACACTTGAGTTGTCATCGCTTTTCTCCATCAATGATACGATGGATGTCAGCTGTCATGATAATAATAACACAGTTCTGATACGTTCTTGTATATTTCATATTTCATACATACTAAATGACGAACTCAACTACAGCCCATAGTGATTTAATATCCATAAATTAATATCGCTATAAGTGCAGAATAAGGACAATCCAAATGTAAACAAAGCAAACTGCACACGTCGGCTGAAGAATGTCTCAAGTGAAATAAACATCTTTTAAGCATTAGCTAAGAACACAAGATCGAAATTTTTACTACTAAACGCAAAGGACATTACCATGGTAAATTTCTCGTCTGAGGTTGTACTTTACTTGTTGATGCCATCCTCTTGTATTTTGTTTAATCAGCCACGCGATGTGCTTTGGCGCGTTTTCTTCTTCTTCTTCTTCGTCTTTTTGTTCAATGGCCGTTCACTCCTTAGGAGTATCACCGCCACCTACTTAAAACCTTCCCAAAATGGTGATAAAAATCTATATCGCTATATAAAAAAAAAAAAAATTATAATAACCCACCAACCACACAAGATCATAACATCTTCCACACTGGGCTCCTCAACCTCCCAGATGGGCAGATGCAACACTAAATCCTGTGGTCTAAGCTCTAAAAATGTTAACACCACCTCAAATATCTGATTATCACTCAAACCTTTTCTCAGAAGGATAACGAAGCTCACTGGCCTGTTACTTATATTGCTAAAAAAGACTGTTATGTTGATCATCATATTTACTACATTTAAAAAGCACATGCTCTACTGCTTCAAAAACATCCCATTCATCACACATACCATTTTCATGCTTCCCCATTAATGCAAGTGTTGAATTTAGTCCCGTGTGTCCCATCCTTAATCTAGAAATAATTACTTCTTCCTTTCTGTGCCTTCCATAAAACTATTCTTTTTTCCCTACTGATTTTATTATAATACCACCTACCTGTGCTGCTATTTTCCCATCTTTGTTGCCATATTCTTATTATTTTCCTGTCAATTACTGATTTTATCTAATTTCTTCCCAGAGGTACCTTAACATCCACCAGGTTTTTCTTTAAAGCTTCTTTTGCTAATTTACCCGCTGTTTCATTCCCTGCTATCCTGATATGTGCCGGTCCCAACAAAGGTATACGATTATATCCTCTATTTTCAGTCTGTACAGTATTATATAAATTTCTACTAGCGGGTGTTCTCTATCAGTTTTTGTCGACAGTATACTTTTAAGAGCTGATGAAGAATCTGAACAAATTACAGTCCTATTTGGCTCAATCTGTTCTACCCATTGCAATCCTACTATTATAATTCTGTATATGGACAATTTGTCACTTTACCTTAAACTTATTTTTGTCTTAAAGGGGTCATATGATGCTGCTAAAAAGAGCATTATTTTGTGTTTTTGGTGTAATGCAATGTGTTTATGTGGTTTAAGGTTAAAAAAACACGTTATTTTTCATATAATGTATATTATTGTTTTTCCTCTATGGCCCGCTTTTCTGAAACGTGTCAATTTTTACAAAGCTCAATGCTCTGAAAAAAGCGAGGTGTGCTCTGATTGGCCAGCTATCCAGTGCGTTGTGATTGGCCTAATGCCTCAAGCGTGTGATGGAAATGTTACTCCCCTTAACATACTATTCCGTCTCCCAGGCCAGCAGCATAAGACTCAGTCCAGCTGCTCTGCTCGTGCACATCCCATCATCGTTTTCTTTTAGCAGTTCAGTCAATGGACTGTTAGGAGTAACTGAATAACTCGGGATATTGGTTTATTTTGTGTCAGAGGGAGTGTAAAGCATGTTTATAAACCAAATAACTTAAGTAATTTGTGGATTAGTGTGTACTGGAGACGCGAACCGTTTCAAACGATTCAGTTCGATTTGGTTCGACTGGTTCACTAAGAAGATCCGGTCAAATAGAAAGATTAGTTCGCGAACCGGACATCACTAGACGAGACAAAACCAATAAAACCCATTACAAACGAGGTATTTGATGCATCCAGTGGGGACATAATTACTGATTATAATGACTTATACTGTCTTTTTATGCGTTGCGTATCGCGCCGCCTAAACATAAAACCATGTCTGTATTTGTGATCTGAGAACCAACAAAACAACAAGCCTACTCTACTACTGCTCAAAACTCACGTTTAAATCATCATCATCAAAAAATTAATTAAATATAAAAAACATACTTACAGGCTGTGAGTCAGAAGCACCAGACTTTCCTGGCAAAGTTTGAACTGCCCAACTTTATAGAAACAGCCTTTGTGCCACAGACGCATTGCAGGCTACTGGTTCAGGAAACAGTCCTCATCCTCCATAAAATGCGCAGCACACATCTGAATATTTGGGTTGAACTGTTCTAGAACAGTGTTGAAATAAAACCTAACCACTGATTTCTAGTCGTGTCCTCTTTTGGAAGGCCAAACAAAGTAGTTTCGCTTTCACAACAAAACACACAGCGTCTCCACAACATGGCAGCGGCGGCAACAGAGAGAATAAAAGTTACGCCTTCTTTCTTGGACAGCGTTATGCAAATCATCCCACATAGTGACATAGACATGTGGGGGTGTGTTAAAACGAGCCGTTTTAGGGGGGTGTAGTTGACTCTTAAATTTTATAGAGAATATCAGCTTTTATAGATTTCAGCTATTAGTATATCTTTCTTCTGCTTTTTCCCGGGCCTCCAACAATCTCATTTCAACAATATAGGTTCAGCAATATTCCATACCAATACACCATTTAATGGCATGTTGGGACAAATTACTTCATTCTCCTTTGCATTTGTTTTCAATTTTCTTAATATGTCTCTTCCAAGTTAATTTCTCATCAAAGATTAATTCAAGATATTTGAACTCTGTTTCTCTTTCTAACAATTAGTCATATAATTTCAGTAATTTGTTCCATTTTCTTTTTCTTAGAAAAAAACATATATTGAGTCTTTGTTACCGAAAACTTTAATCCCCAATATACTGACCACCTTTCAACTTAATTTATTGATTTTTTTATTCCTTTAACTACATTTCCTAAATTCCTACCTCTTTTCCATACTGCAGCATCATCTGCATATAATGCCTTCCAAGTGCTTGGTTTAACTCTTTCAAATATATCATTAATCATTAAATAAAATAAAATTGGACTGATTACACTTCATTGTGGAATCCCATTCAGGATATCTTACAATGCTGACATTTCTTCACTTGTTCTTACCTGGAATGTATGCTCAAAAAAAAAAAAAAAAAAAAAAAATTCTAATATCCAATTATACATTCTCCCCCATTCCAATTTTATTTAACTTAATTAACAGTCTCTCCCTCCATAAAGTGTCATGTGCCTTTTCAATGTCAAAGAAAACAGCAACAAGAAATTCTTTCATTATAAGAGCTTTTTAACATAATTTTCAAAAATATCAGAGCATCAAATGTAGATCTTTCCCTCCTAAAATGACTCTGAGCTGACAATTATATATTTATTTTTTCTTCAAAAAATAATTCAACCTTCTTACTATCATTTTCTCCATTACCTTGCATAATGGAGATGAAAGAGCAATTGGCCTATAACTATTAGATTTGGCTGTATCTTGCATCACCTGGTTTCACTACTGGTATCACTATAGCACTTTTCCAATCATTGGGTAAGGTGCCGTCATTCCATATATGATTATATAAATCCAATATTACTTTAATGGCTACGTCTGGTAAATTACATTTTTTTACATACTGTAACTGATCATGTCTCTCCCTGGCGTTGTATTCTTTGAATTGTTAATGGCTATTTTTAACTCAAAAGAATTAAAATCCTCATCCATATTACTATCAACTCCTTGTTTTTTCCTACAAACATTCTCATATATTTTACTTAGTTCTTGTCTTATTTTTAAGAACTTATCATTCAAGTTTTCAATACTATGAACTTTAGCAAAAGTTTTAGCTAAGACTTCTGTCTTTTTTTATTCCTTTTGGCCATTTCCACTTCTTCTTCAATTACAGGGATCTGTTTATAATTATTAATACCTTTCATTTTCCTAATCATTCTCCATACCATATGCATTCCAGTCTCTTTCCCAATTGTGTTGCATAATTCCTACCAAGCTTTTCTCTTTGCACTTTTAATTACCCTTCTTGTAGCCGCCCTTTTCTTCTGATATTATATTATATATAACTTCATATTTTCGAAATTTTCTTCAAACAACACATAAAATTCCTTCTTAAATCCCTATCTTGCACACTGAATAAAGTTTTGCATTCAAACTGCATTCTGAATCTCACAAACTACAGGCCAATGATCACTGCCCAAATTATCTTCATGTATACTCCAAGTACTTATCTGGCTAAAACAGCTGATATTATTCTAAACATGACATGCCACCTTCTATTATATCCATTCTTGTTGGTTTCCCATCATTCAAACATACAAGCGAGTGCTCTTCTATAAATTCTTCTATAACTATACCATTATTGTCTGTATTTTTACTACCCCATAAACCATTATGTGCATTAAAATCCCCACATATAATAATTTTACCCTGTATGTAACCCATCACTTTTTCTAATATAGTATTACTTATTTCTTTCCATGGGTTATAAAAATGTGTAATTCTAATTTCTTCATGTATTCCTATTACTTCTATACTTACACATTCTACATTATTACTTTTGTATATTCTCTTACGTATATGCTATAGCCTTCTTTAATAAATGTTGCACACCCACCACCTCTTCCAGTTTCACTATCTTTCCTCTCTACAACACATTCACTGATCTTAAAATTCAAGGAACTATCCTGAATACAAATGATGTCTGGTACCTTTTCCATTTCTGTGATATGTTTTTTAAATTCTTGCCCATTTGCTATTAAGCTCCTGTCATTCCATAGTAGTAGGAAAGACATTATACAACTATGTATTATTACTCTGAGTCATTTCCAAAGCAGCAGTTCCTTCCATTGCTTTCAAAATCCCATGGACCTCCTCTGCTGTATAACTCTTGTTAACTTGAAAAATTTGTTAGCACATCCTACGATGATCGTTATCTTGTCCGATTTCCTTTCCACTTGTGAAGTACCATTTACCACAGCACAAATGAATGCCACAAAGTCAGTTTTGTTCATTATAATATGTACATCTGATTAATTCCTCTCACGATTTACTCCAGGATTACAACCTGATTCCTTGCACATCTTTGTTTCAATAAGTTGTTAAAAAAAATTTAAACCTTTTTTTTAAAATAAGTTTTTTCAACCATCTTAAGAAAAAATGTTAATGGTTTAATTATTTATTTATAATAATAATAATAATAATAATAATAATTAATGATTATTTATTAATTGTTAAATGGCTTAATTGTTTATTAATTGTTAAATGGCACACACACACATATGCAAACCCAAGTAAATTTTCTTGCTAAACAAAACTACAAAAAAAAAAAAACAAACAAAAAAAAAAAAAAACCTTCTTCACCCAGCCTGAGCTGATTTGCTGGTTTTGGCTGGTCTACTAGATTGTATGTTGCTGTTAGACCAGTGCAAACCAAATAAAACCAGCAAACCATGTTAGACCATCTTGGTGATTAAAAAGGTTCTACGAGTTCAAACAGTGAGCTCACTGCATTGATGCTTATCTCGCGAGAACTCTCTCCCCTGCTTGTGTCGGCGATGCGATGCTGATGCTGTTGCTGTGAATTTGATTGACGCGAACATGTCGGTGTGATGGGAGAGCGCCGGGATGCAGCTGATGATGGTCCAGAAGGGGAATACGTGCAGTCAAATCAGACGTTATCGTTAAGAAATAACACCTAACGTTCTCCTTTTTCATCTATAACAAAGATATCTGAATTTGTGTTGCATTTCACACGCGCGTAATGGATCTAGCTGATGCGACCGCAGCGAGGATCTGATTTGTATTTTTTCCTTCCTTCCTTCCATCCTTCAATTTCTGTGTATTATGGTAGAGTCAAGCCGGAGCATCAAACATAAACTGTGCAACCCTGATGACAAGACCGTCAGGATATCAGAATATCAACAATGGAATCGCCTTACACGTAGAGTCTAGTTTTTCATGATCGCACACACACACACACACACACACACACACACCATTATTAGTGCTTTCACGAACGCACTATCCAAGTGTTGTCTAATCTGATTGAGCGAAAAAAGTAGCCTGCACTTAAGAGACGGACCACTGCTCCCAAATTATGGACGAGGAGAATATGACAAAAAGCGACGAGCATCATCTGAGTTTGCAAAAAGCCTTGCAGCAGTGCGAACTGGTGCAAAACATGATAGACATTAGTATCTCCAGCTTGGAAGGTCTGAGGACCAAATGTGCCACATCCAACGACTTGACACAAAAAGAAATCCGAACGCTGGAGGTAAGCGAGCATCCATTTGTCTGAGCCCAAATGTAAATGTTGCACCCCAGCATTTCTACAAATGTCACGAGAGTGGATGCTTGTGCGCGTGCATGCACATTAAACCATTTTGCATCTTTGAATGTGTTTCCAGTTAAAGTTGCGTCTCTGTGATAGACTGTATTGGCGTAATAAATGAAGAAGCTGGCGCTGCAGTGCGCATTCTGCAGGTGGTGAAGAAGGTGGCTCGTGCGTTCGCGCTGCTAACATGGACACCGAAAGGGGCCTATTGTTGACATTAATTTATATCCTCGTTTTTTAATCATCCTCTTCATAAAAACGGTCGTTCTTACAATATAAACGTGAGATCATTTTAAATTGTGTTATGTAACCAGAGGTGCTGTCCCAAATATTTTCTTTTGATATGAAGTCAGTTTTTGTAGTAGGCTGCTGTAGTGGTCGGCCAGATATGGGGTTTTCAAAGACCCGATAGCTAGATCAGGGTGGCCGATGTGATGCTTTTTAAAATTTAGACTTGTGTGAGAACGGGAAACGAATTTGGTTTTAACGTTTTTTACTGCCCCTCCCCCCCCACACACACACACTTTATGTAATGTGTGTCAAACTTGAGGATGGGATTCGATTCCTTTCCCGATTATTCTTAATGATTCCGATTTCATTATGGATTCGATTCGAGCTACTTTTCTTTCATTTAACAGCTCATGTTGCTTGGCTTGAACAGCTTGTTGCCAAATGATGAGATCATTTCAGTTTTAAAGAGAACAGATCTCAGCATCGAAATTCTACAAAAATTTATAAAAATCTCTATGTGCATAAGTGCATAAGCATAAGTGAAATAAAATAACACTAATAATAAAATAACACTGATTGAAAAAAGAACAAAAATAAATAAAATCAAACTAATACTCTTAATATTTATTGACATGAATGATGTGTTAGTAGGCAGCTGATTTATGTCTCATGAGCCTTACAACAAAACAGGTAACCGGACGAAACGAAAGTACTCACTTGCTGTTCAAGTGAGTCAGATTCATTCAGAAACTGTTTAGCTATTCAAAAGTGTTTCTTTTACTAAAAATAATTGTCTCATAAAAGTCATTTGTTTGATGGACTATACACTGATCTCACTACATTTATTTAAATCAGAACTGATTCGTATGAGTAATTTGCTCATTAATCAAATTACTTTTACTTGCGCTGTATGTTTTTGATTTACTGAAAAGAACCGACTCACAAGAGTCATTCATTCAGGAATCAGACTATCGGTTATTCTCTATTTTATCGGCTTTTCAGCAAAATGTACACCATAAAACAATTATGCAGCAAAAAGGTAGGCTAACAGAACAATTATCAGACTATTGTTTTGGCTTGTTTTGAGAGATAGGCCTACTGTAATTAATGAATTGTTCAAGATAACAACATTTAAAACACCAGTTCTGAACTAGATGTTTAAAACCTTTAACATAACTAAACACACTTGTGCAATTGGGCTTGTAAAACCTTACTGAGATTTAGCCCTTGAGAAAACGTCCCACCTGGTCTCACCTGTTTGAATGGGTGGGGAATTTTAGACACAAATTTCCTCCCAGCAGTCAGCTGGTTGACTTCTTTTCCTCTGTCTTTCAGCATGTTTAGGCTTCAGATTTTGTTTTACATTAGACTGTTACTTTATTTTGTGATTATATCTGTGTTTTTTGTAAGATTATACTTTTGATCCTGATTATGTGCCTTTGCATTCATTTTGACTGCTTTTCAGAAGCTCTCTAGTATTTTTGCACTTTGTTATCTTGATGTGGGGAAACCCATTTTCCATTGGCTGTCGACTGCAGCCGTCACTAGTGTCAGTATGTCACAATGAAGCACTTTGTTTGTTCATGTTGATGGAATAATAATTACAAACATTAGATATTATCAGGGGGTTCTTGCTTGTTTATCTGTTGATGGATGTGCATTACCATCCTCAATTTACATGCAGCAGTGATGCTCAAAACGTAATGGCATTTGGTACCAGCAATAAACCCTCTTTAAATACAGTATATGAGCTTTTACCAAAAATAATAAAAATTCATTCAAGGTTTAAAGTATATTGCAACAGGGCATTTTCTGTGGTCTAGACAAACCATGCACTTCAAATACATCAGGTACTGATAGAATATGTAGTATTTTCTAATCAAGGATTACAATTTACGTTGTTTTGTAAATTCATAATATTCATAACAAGCATATACTTTGCTTATAAATTGCCATTGGCTTAAATTACATTAGAAACAACATAGAATCTACTAAAGTGGACCCATAACTGCCACAGAATAAAAAAACAAAGGAAGCTGCAACTTTTATGTCACAGTTGTAATAAAATCAGAAGTGTAAGATAAAAGTCACAGTTACCTTTTTAATGTTTTATTCTGTCGTGGAAAAAAACACAGAGTTGCAAGATGCAGACTCAGAATTCAGAGAAAAATAGAATTGTTAAATGTACACTCAGAATTGTGAGAAAAAAGTCAGAATTCTGAGTTTATATCTCGTAATTCAGATTCCCCCACTTAGAATAGGAAGTTTACATCTTGCAGTTCTATGTTTCTATGTTTTTTCTTTCTTACATTTTTTGAGAGTAAAATAAGTCTGAACTGTGAGATAAAATGCTACAATTATCTTTTTTTCATTTCAAGGCTTTCATAGTGATCAGATGTCTAAAATAAATAAATAAATAAAAATTCATACAAATTGTCTTATTGAATCATAAACACGTATTATTAAAATGACTGATTAAATAAAAATACAAATAAATGATTTTATTTGTTTACCTACATGTCGTGTGACAATTAACTGTTAAAATGCCAAATGTGGTGTTAAATTATTGCAATATTTAAGGAGTTACTTGTTAATATTAGGTCAAAAGGGTTCAGCTGACAAAAAGTTTGGGATTTCTTGGGTTAAAGAATTAATTTGTTCTGTTCGAAATATACCTGCAGCCGTTCTAAAATAACAAGAGAGTGTGTCATGGATTTGGGTCAGTACATTTCAGTTCAAAAAGGGTATTTAGTTCAAGAAGTGAATTGAGAACTCTGAGTAAAAATTTACATTAGAAGAAACATCTCTAGGCTTTAATCTTTGATTATTTCAGCTGGAACCGACACACAATGTTTTGTTTTCATACAGTAACATTCAGCAAACAGTGTTGCCATGGGAGATTAACTCAACACAAATGAAACTGAACAGACTTCAGATGTAGATGGACAGTATTCAATAAACTGATAAGGCTCAAATGATTAAATAGCCAATTATTATTTACTCGTCAGCTTCAAAGGTCAACATTTATCTTGATGGCATCCAGTGTGTGATATTCCTCATGTACTGTATAACGCAGGCTCACTTGTGGACAATCCATAAGGATGCAAAAGATCCATGTTGTGCCTTTTGTTGTTAAAAAAGTGTTTATACAACTCAGGGAAACCATTAATATGGCTTTTTAAGTTCAGTTACTCAATTTACAGAGTAAGTAAATGTAATGTTTTGAGTTAATGCAGAAAAATTAACAACAAGTTTTTATTGCATGTAATTTTTGCAAATGATGTGCTTGATCTCATTTTTTGCCTATACAAGAAATGAATATTCTATATTTACATGAATATTCATCACAAAGCTACTTGTGAAATAGCTTAAAATGTGTAATATTTCTAAATGTGACAACAAAACCCCCAACAACTGTGTAAATAAAACTGGTATATGGTCAAACAATGCAACCATATTAATTATTTATGCCCTGTTGCATGCTGGGAATGGAGCTGAACCACAAAACCTTTTTTCCAGTAATTGACCTATTTGAGCTAAAAATGCATTAATATAACTCATCTGCTGCTTTTTGCTTCATCTTAAAAAAAAGTAGTATATTATGACAATAAACACCAAAAAGTATTTTTTTTTGTTGTTGCAATATTTAGTTGATGTAAAAATCTATGCTTAAAAATCTATGCTTTATGCTTTTTTTCCTCCCAAATAGTTGTGTGAATAGTTTAATATTAAAGTCTTTAAAACCATAAATAGAGTACATGAGAGACAAAGATGTGGATAAGAAAATTTTCTGAAATTGTTTTAAAAATGTGGTGAAGCTTTAAATGTTGCATTCATATTCCTCCTTATTTCCCTGCACAAAGGCTGCAGTGACATCACTGTCTTGGGAAACTTGTCCAGTTTAGAATATTCATGTTTTTCCAACATGCTGAGAAACAGTTCAAAGAGATCATGAAATATTGAATGGCGTGAAGGACAGATAAAAATGCCAAGCATTGCATTTAGAGTTTGCTTACAGATCTGCATATGTGACTAATGTAAATTGTTCAACTAATATTTACATATTAAAAATGTTGAAATATCTTATTGTTGAATGAGTGCTATATAAAGTTCTTTCTTTCTTTTTTTTTTTTTCAGGGTAAACTGGTGAAGTATTTTAGTCGGCAGCTCTCTTACAAGCGTAAAGTGTCCTTACAGGAGCAGAATGTGGAGTTGGATGGATTCCCTCGGCTGGGACACTGGTTCCGCATTGTTAACATGAGGAAGGAGGTTATTGAGGTATGTGCAGTCCTGTGTATTGTGTTCTAAACCAGTCATACACAAACCCTGCCCCACAGATGATTTCATTGGCCAACTTCATCACACAGTCACCTGTCAAGAAAAGTTCATGGATTCAGAAATATCATGTATGGATTTGTTTGTGACAAACAGTAATGCTGTATATCAAGATGTGCTACCAATGCTCTACTAAAGTTGGTGTGTAGGTTAGGGTTAGTATTTGTTTAATTTGTTATATTTAATTAGCCTTGTGACTGACATTAATAATGAAATCTGTAGAATTTTATTTTTGTCTCAAACAGGGTTAACGTTAACTAAAACTAAAACCTTTAAAAAAATCATTACTTGAAATAAACATTAACCAAAATAAAATATTAAAAGCGTAAAATATTAATTACTAAAATAAATTAAATAAACTTAAAAACTAAAACCTAAAAAAAGAAATAAATAAAAATACAAATACAAAAACTGTCAAATTAAAATGAAAACAGAAAATATAAAAACAAAAACTAATACTACACAGTTCTTGAAATAAAAATAAACATTAACGGAAATAAAATATAAAAAAATTAAAATATCAAAAATTATAATAGTATGCCAGTGATGCTAAAATAACGCTGGTCTCAGATCATGTCTTTGGACAATGAAAGTTTTTGGTTCATCCAGTCAATCATCGACTTTCATTTCTATATTATCTGTTATCAAGGTCCAGAATTAATAAGTTCCAAATGCATTTAAATATGGCAAGTAAATAAAGCCAGTTGGTTTCTAACTTTTGGAAGTGCACAGTAATGTATGATTTAAAGTGATGATTTTATATACTGTAAGAACAATAATTTCTGGCATAAGCAATATTTGCCAATCAAATCATAACAGTCTAGCAGAGAAAAGAAAAGTGAGTTACTATGAGTGAAATTATTAAATAAGAAAATGTCACTAAATCCGCTTTACTACTAAAAACAACTACATTTAATATATTATATTTATAATATTTTTTGCTGACCCTAACCCTAACGAAACTAAGTTTTGATTTAATTACGCCATATGCTTGATTTCAAGCTGAAATTAGTAAAAGGAAATGATCAGAAAACAGGAACAGTATGAAAGCTGACAAATTACACACATTTCAGAATTTAGTCCTATACATGCTCAGATAGGATGTCAGTGAAATGTTTTACAAGCTATGTCTATGCAAAGAAAATAAAGACAGAAAACAGGTTGTACAGTTCTACAGTAAAGTGAACAGTGATGCGAAATCCAGATTTAAGTGAGTGTGTGGAGAGATGTGCAATTATATGCAAATGCGTGACTGGTTTATGGTTGGCTAGTGAGAGCATCCTAATGTAGGATCAGGATGTTTTGTGGGAAGTAGCTGCTTCTGAGCCTCCCCATGTAGTGCATCTGGAAATATTTCCCGTCTGATGGCATAAAAGGTTGTAAACATACAGTCTAGAACAGTAGATTCGCTGAAGGCCTTGAGGTTTTTCCTCCTGTGTCGCTGTCCTCTGTGCTGAAGTGTTGGCGCTGTCCGATGTGCTGAAACCCCCTGCTGATGTGGAGAAGGTATTGCAGCTATATAGAGCATAACACTCCTGAAATAAAAACTATATTAATTATAGCCATAGAGGAATTAACTAATGTTATATGCTTTTGCTGAAACCATCAGCCCACATTTTTTAACTAGTTTGTATTTCTATATACAATTATAATTTTTAAACTAATATTTTTCTATTTATCCTTTGTTTATTTAATTTATGTCATTTGCAGTGCTTCATGGAATAGTAGTTCTTTTCTTCATTAGGGCCGTTAAGTACAGAGTCTTGTACCTTTGCCTTTTTGTCTGATTTTCAAATACTTTGTGTTACAAATCAAAGTTTGTAATATTGTGATTCACCTTATAGCCTGCTGGTTTAGTTCATGGTTTAGAACTCTTAAATAAAGACATTTTAGAAAAATGAAAGTGGACAGGGACTGTACTAAAGAGTAAATTTGTATGTTTTAGAATAAAAACTAAAAAGATTACATTTTGAATTTTAATTTAATTGTTTGGCATTGTTTGGCATCTTGCATGGTAACTGAAGGTTGTAGTTTTGAATCTGTCACCAATGAGCAAAGCATTTGCTGTAATAAGTTTATTGCTCAAATAAGTCCCTGTTATACTGCATGTTTATTGTAATTTATTGTGGATAACAGCATTAGAAATTGTCTGTGTTGCTGACATGTTTATGAGTCCAAGTTAAGTCTCATGTCTTTTGTCATCAGTCTGTTTCAAGTTTTAAATTAACATTTTCATATATTCTATATATCAGTTTTATAAATCCTGTCAATTAATTACATTTATTTAAAAAGAGGTACTATTTCAAAAGATTTCTTTGTTCAGATCAAGTCATACTTACACTATATAAAAATAGGACTGTTTATCTTGACTCAAAAGATAATTTTGTTTAACATTATATATATTTTAAATGAATAATTTATTGGTCATTTTTAACTTGAACATTTTTTTTCTGTCAGATTTTTTCAAATATTTTTTTTGTGCAATTTCACTCAGAATTTACCATAATATAAAAATAAAAAAGCAACTATATAAAATAGCTATAATAAATAAAATAAAATAAAATATATTATAAAATAATAAAATAAACAGTAATATTGTAAAATATTATTATTAAAAAAAAGTTTTTAGCTTAATATATTTTAAAATGTAGCAGCCGTTTCTCCAGTCCTCAGTGTCACATGATCCTTCAGAATTATTTACGCTTATAAATGTTGACAACAGTTGTGATGAATAATAAAAAGTTGAAAGCTGAAATATAAATATTTTGTCATATTATGTCTTAAATGTCACTTTTGATCATTTTAATGCATTCTTGCTGAATAAAAGTATTAATTTCTTAAAGAGTTTTTTTTTTTTTTTTTTACTTATTACTGACATGAACTATTTAAACTATTGATACTTTTTTGGAAGTTGTATTCAAAATCCACTTGGCTCTAAAATCTCTTGGGGCACATGTGAATGACATCCAAGTGATTTCTCAAATGGTTTTTCAGTCTAGGTCAGCTCGCACATCTCTCAGACTTTACTCTTTATTGTAGGAGATCTCTCCAGGTGAGCTGACTCTGGAGGCTCTGTTGGAGATGTCGGATGAGCAGGTGTGTGAGGCGCTGCAGAAGTTTGGAGCGAGTGATGAAGAATGTGCTCGGCTCAATGCCTCGCTCACATGTCTACGATCAGCCCACAAATCAGGTGAGTTCACAGGATGCAGCTAAAAATATCACCTAACTGTTCTGTAAGCCTTCTTATAGCCCTGAATAACTGACAGTAACAATATAAGACAAATGCTGTCTGCCTGTCTGTCTGTCTATCTGTTTATCTATCTACTGTATGTATCTGTGTGTCTGAATATCTACACATTCTGGCAAAAAGTACAGCAAAGAACCAAAACATAGAATTCTTTAAAATATCATTATATGGTGTAGCATTTAGATTTGTTTTTACTAAAATTACTGGAATAGTTAATTAGAGGTATCCATATATTTTGGTCACATGGTTATGTTCTGATGTGAAAGTAAAGCTCTATCAGATATCGTCCAGTAGAGGGCAACACAACGCTGAGTTTCATTATTGTTTCATTATTCACTCACTGTCATATAATGCATTTTATTTAACTTAATATGATGCATTTAGTGAAATAATAGTGTGTGTGAAGGCTTTATTTTGTATTTTAGTTTATTAATAACAGATTGTGCAATGGGGAGGGAGCTTTGTGCATTTGAGGTGGTCTGCATAGTACGTTAAACTTTTTAATTTCAAAATATCAAACAAAACCCTGTTTTTTTATTTATTTTTTATTTTTTAATTTTTTTACAGTATGTCCCACTATTATAAGTTGTACATAAAGTTCCAACTCTAGTAATGATTGAATGAGCCATGATCAGTTAAAATCAATAATTTATTAATATGCATTTATTTGATTAAAAATACAGTAAGAACAATAATATTGTGAAATATTATTACTACTTAAAATACCATTTTTTAGATTTAATATATTTTCAAATTAATTTTGTTCCTGTGATGGCAAATCTTTATTTTCTTAGCTGTGCAGCATATTTTATTTATGTCTTTACTGTCACTTTTGATCAGTGTAATGAATCTGTACTGAATAAAAACATTAGTTTATGTGAAAATATG
The DNA here is from genome assembly GCF_018340385.1 of Cyprinus carpio. NCBI lineage: Eukaryota > Metazoa > Chordata > Actinopteri > Cypriniformes > Cyprinidae > Cyprinus > Cyprinus carpio. The sequence continues at coordinate 30,458,006 of NC_056601.1, forward strand.
TGTAAGTTCCACAGAAATGTTTTACTAATTGAATTGTATGTCACCCCATGAGGCTTAAGTTTTTAAATGTATTAGTAATTGTAACATGAATGTTGAATTTAATCTGAATTTAGGCAGAAGGTTTTATGCTTGGAATAAGAAAATAAGATTAACTAATTAACTGACATAATTAAGTGAGACTTAAGTGAATCACTAATTCATAAATTCATTTAATCAAAAGGTTTTAATTAAATGAGGCTTTTCTCCAGATGTTTTCATTGCAATGAGCTTCAGGGCTGTGTTTATACATGCAGTTTGATACCTCAGAGCTTGTTCGTTGTGTGTGTTTCCACCACTGGAGGGCAGCATTGTATCACGCTCTGAAATACAGCACAGTTTGATAACAGTGTTAGGTAACATCACGCTTAAAATGAACAACTAGATCCTCCTGCAGTGTTTGTCCTCTACCTTCACAGCTGGAGCTGATTGTTCCTGCTCTGAAAAAGATTTGATTGAAGGAGTCTTTCTGCAGATGTTCAAATCTCAGTCCAATTTAAATCCTCACTAGTGTGTGATGAAGTTAGAGCTTGATGACTGATCATTAAAGGACCAGAACATCCTGCTTTATGGACTTTTGTGCTAATCATTTTGTCCTTAATTAATCCATAAATCTATAAAGTGTGACACCCAGAGCATTATCATATCAGATGCATATGCACAGCTTTCTGCATGCATAGAAGTTAATGTTTAACAAATTTAGCTTTGGATATGATTAATGATTTAATTGATACTTATGAGCCAGATTAATAAGAAACCCATATTTGGCCATTTTGAAATTACTGGCATTGGAAGAATAATATCTTTTGTGGTAATTATTTTGTCTTTAATTGATCCATAGATCTGTAAAGTGCATCATCCAGAGCATTATCATATCAGATGCATTTGCACAGCTTTCTGCACGCATGGAAGTTAATGTTTAACAAATTTAATGTTGTATATGATTAATGATTTAATTGATACTAACGAGACAACCCATAAAATAACCCATATTTGGGGCATTGGTAGATAATATACATTTTCATACATTAGTCAGTTCCAAAATCATCAGATCAATTTGTGCATAGATGATGCAATATATATATATATATATATATATATATATATATATATATATATATATATAGATATATATATATATATATATATATATATAGTGCATTTTTACAGTTATTATTTGAATTTATTATCATTTGGTCTTACATTTTCTATTAAAAGTGGATTTTTTTTTGTTTTGGATTCTTTGTATTTTGTATTCTGAGTCCTTCTGGGAAACTCAAAAAATCGCCTGTGTTGGCCAACAGAGGGCAGCAAAGTTCTTTCAGTCTGGTAGTACATTGCATAAACGTTATAGTAATGATTGCGAGAAAATAAAGGGCAGCTGTTCTGGCATGTTCTTTAGCAGGTGAATGATATCACGCATACAACTTTACACAAGCATTGTTGTGCTTTATTTAAATACACTTATATTTGAGTGTTTGTTTACAGCCTTTTCTCCATCTGTTCAAATTGTGCACGTTTTTTTGAAGTGCTAACACATAATGCAGTTTGTTGTCATGGAATCTTTTCACCAAATCCACGGTACCCTCACATCTGTCCTTTCTTTCCTCCTATGACTCTGTATTTGCTTTGAGCAGCGTTAGTGTGGTTGCCCTGCAGTGCCTGAATTTTCACAAACGTGGATTCCCCGCTGTGATAGTGTTCAGGCACACAGCGCTAACCGCCGGTTGCACTGTTGAAAGTGTGATCAGGATGGATTGCTTTGTTTAAAGACGGGCTTAGAGAGGCCTTTAAGATGCTGGTAGCTTGTAGAGACACAGCATGGGCTCCTTCAGGGTCTGGCGAAGGTGCTACACAAGGACTATGGGGGATTCCAGCCATCACAAGAGCGTGCCATATAATTTAGAAATGGCACCTCTCGTCATCTTGATTTCTTTTTCTTTCTCACTTTCGTTCTCCGTCTGTCTCTCTACCCCCTTGTTCTCATCTCTGCAGTGTCTTTATTCAGACTCTGATTCATTTAAATGAATAGTTCACCCAAAAATGAGAATTCTGTCATCATTTACTCACTCTCATGTCGTTCCAAACCCACATTTAGGACATTGTTTCTTCTGAGATCCAAGCTGCTTTTTTTCATCCAATCAAAGTGAATGGTGACCTGGGATGTGGAGCAAAATTATCAGTGAATAACAAATATAAATCACAGCATATATAAGGATTCAGAAGACTTGTATAATATGCGTAGTACATGAGTCATACTGAATACTTTTATGATGCTTTTACAGAGCTTTTGAAGGGGACCATCCACTTCCATTGTATAGATATTTGTTTAAACTTCTCATTTTGCGTTTCATTGAAGAAAGTTTTTTTTTAACAGTGTGTAAATGACAACAGAATTCATTAAAAACATTTTGGGTGAGTTATATCTGTTTTCTTCACATCTGTCCCTCACTAGCCTGCATGTTTTGTCCTCCTTCATATCAGTATCTTTCAAACTGCTTCTGTTGAAGGGTACGAAGATAAGTGTAGAGGTCTCATAAGAGGAGTTCAGTATGAGGAGAGAGAGAATGTGAGGGGTTGTGGTGCCGTCGAGAGGGTACTAAACTGAATTAGTGTTTTTTGTGATTTTAAGACCTCACACCTTATTGATCTCCAGAGAAATGAAATATCATATTAAACAGGATTCTTATAGGCAGAACAAAGCAGCGCAAGGGAATCACGCATAATCTGCTTGATTTGCAACCTAATACAATTACATAAAAAGATTTAAATGCAATTTTGCATTCACATTTTCTGTCATTTATTTATTAGACGTACCTTTGATCATTGTATCCACACTGTGAATGTTGGGGGTCGTGACTCTTTCTAGAACAGAATCTGTTGGCTGCTGTAACTTTCTCTACAGATACAGGGCAGAAATCATTTTTCTGGTTTGAGGGATTTCTGTCTTATCTTTTAAAAGGCATACACTGTAACGAAAATGAAAAGTCACATCTCAGCCGACCTTTTGATAGCCTATTTCTTTTTTAAAAAAAAAAAGGTATATACCAATTTCATGTTCAGCTTGTCAGCATTTACTGTATATATCTACCAGTTTATAAAGACGAACAGGTCTATAATACTGTGTATAATTAATTTGACCTCCCATTGGATTCCTTTTAGCCTTTAAACAGGTACTTTATACATTGTAAAAAAAAAAAATTATAAATAAAATTATACCTGAGCTAGTAAGTGAGTTATGCCATTGAGTGTTCACCAATAGCAGCTGTTTGTCCAAATTGCCATAATTTGCATAAAAACATTTCATTCACTGACATTCACACAATGTTATTTCCAAAACTAAGTGGCCAAAATTTCTCGGACAAATACATATTGTACCAAATTAGTTTACTTTTATGTATTTACTCTAGATGAAGACCTCTGCTGTGTGGTTTTCAAAAGCACTAAATAAATAACTAGTGCCGTTTTCAAACTCAACTTTAAACAACACTGGCCCAGACTTAGGAAACCCAAATTTATTCACAGGTGCATCTAGAGACCTTGAAGTGACTTTTGAGAATCTCATAGACATTTAAACATAATTTTATGATTGAATGGGAGAGACTTACATTACAACTAATGGCCACACAGCTGATTTGAAGGCAGCGTTCAGATATTGACGAGTTGAGTAAGCAAAGTAATCATATTTTTCATTGAGATAAATGCCTCAAAGAGTATAATTCGGTTCAAATGTACTTTCTTGAGTCAGTTATCATGCTGTTGAGTCACATTTAGGATTCTAATTGTGTCCTTGGTTTACCCACAATCCTTCCCTGCAGGCTTCTGCGTTCTAAATGATGCTTATCATCCATATTAGTGTGTAACTGGGATGTATGTTTTCAGTTGCCCACAAAAACAGCTCCTCAAACAGCTCACCCCAAACGTTTGAATGATTGTGTATAGTTTAACTGAGCATAAAACAAAGAAATACATAGTAAAAAGGTTAGAGGAATCAGATACTTGATTTGCAGGCTGACAGGGTTTTTTCATTGTCTCAGTGAAGCCTGTCCCATGTTTGGTTGGAGAGACTATATTTCAAAATATTTCAATTTTAAATTTTTTCTTTCTGTGTTTTTGATCTGATGCATGTGTCATTTCCTCTCTGTCAGTATTCTGTCCACTCTGGATGGCTGAGAGCCTTCATAATTAGCCCTGTCTTGACAGAAATATCACTGCTAAGTCATATTCATAGTCATTGTGTCATGTAGTCAGTCATATTGCATTATTATTAGAGCAGAACCTAATTAATAGCATTGGGAAATGATTAGCGCTGGGATGTATAGGCAAACTGCGTGGATGACAGGTTGTCTTGACACCTTTCTTGAGTTGGTTAATGACAGTATCTTTGACTTGTGATAATGGCATTGCTAATCGAGATGCTAATATAAGTATCCATGCATCCCTTTGTAGCAGCTGTATAAGGCACTGTTGCTAGGCAATGGTTGTGACTGCAAATGCATTATTTCAGAAATGTTGACATGTTCTTATTAGTATTTGCTAAATCATTATCGGTCGACTCTCTTTCTTTCTTTGTGTTTTGGAGTTTGGATGTTATGTCATTATTGGTGTTATAAGGCTCATAGTTAGGACTGGGGATTTGAACAAACCTCTGACCCGTCGTGCAACTCATCCCACACTGTATGTGTAACGGGCCTGAATCAAATGTCAAATTGGATGGCTTTTTTTTTTTTAAGCTCTCTAGGCAATTATTTTGCCTTGGTGCAAGATGAAAAGTAAAAAAAATCCCATTAGTTTTTTTATATTATCATAAAACACCATTCTGTCCTATCCACTTCATAGCAAAGGCATATTTCAGACAAAAATTCACCTTCAGCCCATCCAAGATGTAGATAAGTTTGTTTCTTTGGAGAAAGATTTGGAGAAATTTAGGATCACATCACTTGCTCACCAGTGGATCCTCTGCAGTGAATGGGTGCCGTCAGAATGAGAGTCCTAACAGCTGATAAAAACATCATAATAATCCACAAGTAATTCACAACCCTCCAGCCCATCAATTAATATTTTGTGAAGCAAAAAGTTGCATGTTTGTAATTAACAAATTAAGACATTTCAACGTTAAACTGTCACTTCTGGTCGAAATACGGGCCTATAATCCATAATAACAACATAAGAACAACCATCCCCTGTTGTTCTCTCACATCAAAATCCACCAACATATTTGTTTAGAACAGTTTTAGACACTAAACGGTGCTTGATCAGTGCAAACTCATCTGCATTTTTGATGGGCGGAGGGTGAGTACATTTTCAGCAAATTAAAATTTTTGTGTGAATTACAGTACCAGTCAAAACAGTTTTGCAGACTCATAGCAATGTTTTGCAAAACTCCCTGAATTTGCATTTTGGCATCAGGTTTTACACATGAGAAAAGTTGATTTGCAACTCATAAATGCAATGAAATTAAAACCGGAAGAATGTACAATGGTGGTCGAACACCTGACAGATCTAAAAATATTGACCATTTTTTTTGTCTCCAAAACATGATTTAATTCCATAATGTTCATGAAACATGCAGATAGTTGCTCTGAGCACAACAAATATCAGATGAAGTGATTCGTACTGTTTTTATTCACTTTCAACTTTAATATTTGGCATGTCCACCTTTTGCAGCAATTACAGCAGAACATCTCTCTGGCTTAGTATCAATGTATTTCCTGAGAACTTAGGAAGCAACAATACTGCTATCCCATGCCTTCTGCAACTCAAGCCAAAGGCTTTCCTTTGAATATACAATAGATCTGTCCAGTTTATTTTCCAACTCGCCCCAATTTTGCTTGATGGGGTTGAGGTCCGGACTTTGAGGTATGAACCATTTGTTCCAGCAGATTCCTTCCGTCGCAGGTAGTTCCGGCAATAGTTTGTTTTATGGGTATTGTAATGGCCAATTCAACAAAAACAACTGAAACCTCTTAAATATGCCAAGTGTTCTAACAATTTTGGCCACCACTGTATGTAACACTTACTGGCTGCGAGGCTAAGCATCTCTTTGGTTGAGATTAGTTATGAGGAATGAAATCTATGGCATTTGTTTCTTGATTTAATAAGATACATTCATCATTTCAGGAGAACAATACACTGAGGAATTATTGACAGCTGTAGCCACAATCTACTGCACAACAAATGGATTCATTCTCACCTTTTTGTAGCAAGACAGAGGTGAATCCTGAGGTTGAAAATTGACGATAGACAAAACCACCATGGGGTGGTGAGATGAGGATGTTTAGAAAAGTACATATAACAGCTTTTTTGAAGAACAAACGGTTTTATCTTTGCACTCATTTCAGGGTGTTACTAGATAGGGATGCACAATATACTAGTTGCATATCCGTATCCACCAAAATTAAAGTTTTTTTTGTATCATTCATATTCATACAGGATAATTGCTTAGGGTTGTTGTTTGTTTGTCAGGCCCTAAAAATCACATTGAAAGAAAGAGAAGGATGTAGTTAATGTGAAATGTCCTCCGGGGCTCTGCAAAGTATTAATAAACTTATTAACTAGCCAAGTAGTTAGTTATTGGTTTCTCAATCGTGTAAGCAACTTGACATCTCAAACTTCACACATTTCCCAGCAGGTCAAACGCGGGCCATGCCTGAAACTTTGAAACTTAAAGTAGCTTGTTTGTCATCTCTCCTCTGTAATTAAAAATGCTCATTTGAACATCTTCCAGGCCATGAGAGGACTTTGAGAAGTGTCCTTCAGCTGTGCCCACTGGACCCCTCCTTAGGAGTGGCAAATACTTATCTCCCATCATGCTCAAAGAGTGGGAGTGTGTCCCCTAGAGTGAGTGTGTCTTGTACAGGGGTTAGGGGGTTGTTAAGGGCCCTTGGAATCATTTGTGCATAGTGAACTGTGACCACTGAGCCACAGTCCAGGTAGAAACCACAAGAGGGAGAGTCCTGTAATAGTGTTTGTTCATCTGTGGAGTTCGGTGGGTTGTGGGTTCCAAGCAATTACTGATTAATGATCTTCGACAGAAATGGATTTTTTCAGAAAGTTTTATTTGTAAACTTAGACTTAGTGAAGCTGTAATTTTTAGTTTTGCAGTGTGGCTTAAATATTAGCACGTTTTCCCTGACACAATGAGCTGTGATGCCTATGAGCATCATGCATTCAAGTCCAGTTTGTAATATTGCTTGATCTTCTTTATTAATAAAATGTGCTAAAAAAAATAAAATAAAAATAAAAATCCCAGTCTTTAAGTAACACTCATTCTGCAAGGATAGACTTATGCTTTACATGTATTTAGTTATAATCACATTTTTAACTAAATGAACTAAATTAAGTTGAAGCCTAAAGGTGCAGTCATATTTGTCCATTATTCAGTGATTTTTTTAGGGCAAAATCTAGTAATTTCAAAAGGAATTCACTTGATATCCCCATGCAGGTTTCACAGTGGATTTAAGTTTTTCATGGTTTTCGCTGAGCTGACCTGCTTTGTTTGAAAATGACCTCTTTGTGGAATTTTAAAAATGTACATTTTAGTACTGCGATAATGTTTCATGTGTTTTTATTGTAATCTTTGATTCCATCTGTTGCACAAAAAAGAACAAGAAGTGTTTTTAAGCAAAAGTTTTAGTCCAGACGATTCTTAAAATCTCTCTCAGAATCATATTTTTCCAGAATATTTAAGGTAGAGAAGGTGATTTTTGAGAGTCTAGCAATAGCAAGCTAGCTTTAAAAGCATAAGATCCCACCCTCCCTGCAAATCATTCTCCAAATCCACACCTCCTTCAAAAAACATGAACATGCACAAGCAGACAAGAGGTTAACCAGCGACACGATGATAGTGCTGAATGCAGTGCTGTCAGATTACCTCATGTCTCATTCAACAGTGAGAAAACATTACAGTACAAAGCACATAATATTATAATAATAATCCATTCTTGGTCGGTATGAAGTAGCGTAATGAAATGCGCTGATAACGTATCGTGTATGCAAATTTTCTAACCTTAAAGGTACATCTAAGTAACTAAAGTGAACATACAGTACCATATTAGTAACTTTTTGAAAAGGTACCACCTCAGTGAAAGCTTTTGTACCTTTTTTCGAGAGTGATTCTATGATGGAATTGCTGAAAAGTTTCAAAGTTAACATGCATTTTGGAAGTACATCATTTAATAAGATGTGGAATTAAAACAATTCACTTGAATGAAAAATTGAAGCACTTTTACAATTAACCTATTAGACGAGTTTGAAAAGTAATTGATGTTCTGTAGCACATTTCACTGTGTGGGTTTCCATCCATCATCCTGTCTTTCAGCTATTCTATATAAAGGTGCCATCAATCAAATCACAGCAGCCTACCTGCTCTCCCAGAGCTGAAGACATTTTCTACAGAATTCAGTCTTAAGAAAATACATTCAGAAAATAATCTACTAAAGGGTTAAACTGAAAAGAATCCCATAGATTCTAAAGTTTAAACGTGTTTAATGTCTGTCTGCTGGATTTCCATTAATTCGCTGTAATGCAGAGTTTAAAGGCAATGCACAGAAAAACAGAACCAATTTATTCTGTATTTATGTCAACATAATCATTTTTGAAAGAGGAAAACAAACAGAGAGAGCTAGAGAGATTGTAAAAAACAGGGCATGATGCATGACGGTCATCTTCTGCAACAAAAGGTGGATCACTAATAGATAAAGTTCACTAAGAGCTTTGTGTTTGTCTCATATTTTAATTCCCCCCTCTTATACATTAATGGTTTTGGAGGGGTTAAATATAAGATCTATTTGTGTTTGACATAATCATGGTCTCTAGTTAACATTAATGATGGTTCAGAGACAAATATGTGAAACGTAATCTAATAAATGACATAAATGTTAATTTTTTTCTACAACACCACAAAACTGGTATAAGGGACCCATTTCAGTTCATTTTTTAATTTGAAATAGTAATATTGACTTTAGAAAGGTACTGTATAAAAATCTAATGAATATGCATTGAATTTCATTTGAATATGTATTAATGAAAATGCTTTTTTTTTCAAGAACAACTTGAGGATGACAAATTACACAGTAATGGAGGTGAGGCACCGTCTGTTTCTCTTTCTCCAGTGCGTTTGTTGTCATTGTGGTGTTTTTATGTATCAGTCAGCTTCAGTACTCATTACTTTGAGACATTTCAGACTCACTTTGCTCTCAATCACACATATCCTTTCATCTTTCTGTCTGTCATGATAGATGCAGTCTGAGTCTCTTCACTGTTGACATCCTTCATCTGGCACTTGGTATCAAAACTCTTCTCTTCTCTTCTCTTCTCTTCTCTTCTCTTCTCTTCTCTTCTCTTCTCTTCTCTTCTCTTCCTCTTCTCTTCTCTTATCTTCTCTTCTCTCTCTCTTCTCTTCTTCTCTCTTCTCTTCTCTTCTCTTCTCTTCTCTTCTCTTCTCTTCTCTTCTCTTCTCTTCTCTTCTCTTCTCTTCTCCTTGTTTATTCCTTTTGTCATCTTGGCTCATTTTATCTCTTACGTCACATGTTCTCATCTCTTCTCTTCTGTTCTTTTCTCTTGCATCTTGTCATCTCATGCTGTCTCATCTCTCTTCTCTTTTTGTCCAGTGGTTGGCCAATAAACTGCCAGGGCTTAAATATTGTCTTTTTGGCATCTTTTAAAAAGTGTACTTTTTTACATCTGTTTCAATAGTTTTTTCAGTTCAATTATTTAAATGATTTTAGCAAACGTTATGAAAAAATATTTATTTTTACAGATTTAGTTTTTTATGAAGTTTAATTTATTTTGTTTAAACTGGTTCATTTGCTAATTATTTTAGTAAATATGATGTAAAATAAATATTAATATTACAGTTTAGCTTATTTGTTTAAAATGATTTATTTCCAGGTTAATTAAAATTATTTTAGTAAATATGTAAAATTAATATTCATTTTATAGGTTAGTTTTGTTCTAATCAAGTTCAGTTTATTTGTTAAAATTGATTGATTTCAAATTATGTAAAATTAGTTTAGAAAAAATTACTTAAAAAATTCAATTTAAAAATATATATTAAAAATGCAACATAAACAAAAAAATTAAAATAAATAAATTTACAAAAAAATAATTACAAATAATCTCAATAAATTAAATACAAAATAAATAATCATTTTGCTTACTTATTTTGATCAAGTTCAGTTTATTTGTTTAAACTATCAGTTTATTTTCAAATGATCAAATACATTTAGTAAATATGATAAAATATAAATTTTTAAAACTAATTTATTAAGTTTATTAAATTAATTCAAATTCATTCATTTTCATATTCATTATTCATTTAGTAAAAACTAAAAGAAATGTTGCTTATTTGTTATTGACTTGTCTTTCAATTAATTCAGATAAATTTGGTCATATACTGTACAGGCATTATATTATTAAAATCAACCTTTGTCTAGTTTTGTCTCATCTTTCATGACTCATGTCTTGGTTCATCTAATGTAACATCATCTCACTTCGTCTTTTTATTTCATCACTTGTTCCCTTCCCACCTCATCCTATCTTATTCAAACCTCCATCTATCACACCTCCTCTCCACAGGATCCAAGCTCTCAACCTTACCTGTTCCACTTTATTCTGGCTGGTGCAAACCTCCATCTCTCACACTGTGTGTCCACAGGATCCAAGCAGGACTGGTCTATTCAATGGCCCACGTCCGAGTCGGGTAAAGAGAACACCCCAGTGGGGCCATCAGATCCCAGTCAGTGGGTCCGTCTCCAGCTCTCCCAGAGCCCCAAATTGCACTCACGTTACAGCCAGCACTTGTGCCAGAGTCCCCAGGCCCTGGCGCCCCCCTTCTATTCCCCTCACCCGCATTCAGACCGGCTGACCGTGGACTCTCACTTCGGCCTCTTCCCCTCGCCTCTGGATATGGGACATCACTCTCTCCCTCCTTCCCCCAGACAGAGGCATTTTGCCCACACCCCTCCTCGGACTCCCTTAGTAGTGAACACCATGACCCCTCCAGGGACGCCACAGGTCAGGCGCAGGAATAAACTGAAGGCCCCTGGAACCCCGCCGCCTGCCAGCCGGAAGCTCATCCACCTTCTGCCAGGGTTCACGGCTCTGCACCGCAGCAAATCCCATGAGTTCCAGCTGGGGAACAGAATAGATGACGCACAGACACCCAAGTGAGTCACACTACATTATACAGCAGTCTGCGTAATGCATTGTGCAGTGCATTTTAAATGTTGATTTGTTTTTCAGTGTGAGGGACGCATCTTAGTCTGTAGCTCAGCAAAAAAGTGAGCTGCCTAGGTAGTGAGTATTTTAAGGCATCACAAATGTGGTTTTGCAGGCATTTCCCTTTTTAAAAAATGTGTATATATACAGTTATATTAAGTACAGTTTCCTATATATTCCTGTGAAGCAAAGCAAGCTAAATTTCCAGTAGTCATTACCCGAGTCTTCAGTGTCACATGATCCATTAGAAATCATTCTAATATTCTAATTTTCTGCTCAAGAAACATTTCTTATTATTAGCAATGTTAAAAAACATTTATGATGCTCTAATATTTTGGAAATGGTGATACATTAAATTATTTTACATCATTTTCTTTATGGAATATAAAGTGGCAAAACAAACAGCACATTATTTGAAATAGAAATGCCTTTACTTTACTGTCACCTTTGGTCAGTTTAATTGCATTCTTGCTGAATAGACACTGACATTTTTGTGCTAGGAGGTCATTATATTGTATCATTAACCCTTGTCTTATGGAGCAGTAAATTTAGGTGTGTACATGCATGGCATACCAAAACGACAAGGGCAAGGCAAATGCTGGTCATAAATTTACATCCAAAGACAGGCCTCTCTTTGAATGTATATTAATGACCAGCATTTCCATTTACTTGTAAAATGGAGTGCTCTGCTATAAGCTTATAAGTTGTCAGTCCGGATCTACTGCATCTTTGCTTCACATTTTGATCCTAAACACTAAGGCCATGATTTCTTGATTTAGTTCCTCAGCCTCCTCAGTCTTATAAATTAACCTGTGATGGTTTGGTTATAGAAATATTGTGCAAAGTGTGATAAGTATCGCTAAGACAAGGCCAGTGGTCTGTATAGAATATATATACTATATATATATATATATATATATATATATATATATATAGTATAATATATAGTCAGGTACATATATATTTGGACAACTGACACAATTTTCATAACTTCGGCTTGTATGCCACCAGAACAGAATAAAATGTTAAAATGATCCAGATGAAATTGAAGTGCAGGCTTTTAAGCTTTAATTCAAGGGGTTTGCACAAATACATAACATAAAATACTTAGGAATTACAACCATTTTTATACATAGTTCCAACATTTTCAGGGGCTCAAATGTAATTGGACAAATAAATATAATCATACAGGCTATAAAATGTACTTTTTAAAATATTTTTAGTTGAGAATCCTCAGGCAATGACTGCCTTGAGTCTGGAACTCATGGACATCACCAGAGACCGGGTTTCCTCCTTTGTGATGCTTTGCCAGGCCTTTACTGCAGCTGACTTCAGTTGCTGTTTGTTTGTGGGTCTTTCTGCCTTTAGTTTTGTCTTCAGCAAGTGAAATGTATGCTCAATCGGGTTGAGATCAGGAGATTGACTTGGCCATTGCAGAATATTCCAATTTTTTACCTTCAAAAACTCCTGGGTTGCTTTTGCAGTATTTTTTGGGTCATTGTCCATTTGTACTTGAAGCGCCATCCAATCAACTTTAATGCATTTGACTAAATCTATTATCCCTATACACTTCAGAATTTCTTCTGGCTGCTTCTGTGTTCTCTAGCATCATCACTAAACACCAGTAACCCAGTGCCACTGGAAGCCATGCATGCTCATGCTGGTCATACACTGCTCACCATGTTTCACAGATGATGTTGTATGCTTTGAATCATGAGCTGTTCCGAGCCTTCTCCATGCTTTTTTCTTCTCGTCATTCTGGTACAGGCTGATCTTAATTTCACCAGTCTAAAAAATGCTTTTCCAGAATGGTCTGTTTTTTTTTTTTTTTTTAGATGTTTTTGGCAAAAGTCTAATCTGGCCTTGTTTGCACCTTGTGGTGAACCCTCTGTATTTGCTCTGATGAAGTCTTCTCTTGATTGTAGAGTTTGACAGTGACACACTTACCTCCTGGAGAGTGTTCTTTTCTTGGCTGGATTTTGTGAAAGAGTTTTTCTTTACCATGGAGAGGATTCTCCGATCATCCCCACTGTTGTCTCCGTGGACATCCAGGCCTTTTTATGTTGCTGAGCTTACTAGTGCATTCTTTTTTCTCAGAATGTACCAAACAGTTGATTTGGCCACTCCTAATGTTCCTGCTATCTCTCTGATGGATTTGTTTTGTTTTTGAAGCTTAACAATTGTCTGTTTCACTTATATGGAGAGGTTCTTTGACCACACGATGTGGGTTCACAGCAACAGCTTCCAAATGCAAATGGCACACTTAGAATCAACTTTTAGCTGCTTAATTTATGTAGAAATAATGAAAGAATAGCCCACGCCTGTCCATGAAACAGCTTTTGATTCAACTGTGCAATTACTTATGGTCCCTTGAAAAAGCGGGGAGGTACGGTGTAATAGAAAGAGTTGTAATTCCTTAACCTTTCCTCCAATTTTGATTTGAATACCCTCAAATTAAATCCCAGAGTGTTATATATAATTGTAACTTGAATATGTTTTGGTCAGCAGCTCAAATAATACAAATTTTTGCCTGTGTCCAAATAGTGTATGGAAGCTGACTGTATAAGCGTTTCTGATTCTTTTGAATGAAAAATGCATGCAAATGAACTCAAATCTGCCAAGGCATTCTGGGACTGTTTACCTGTTTAGCAATTAAAATTAATATAAAAACTATTAATTTGTACTGTGTATTGTTTTCATAAAAAAAATTTATATATTTCCCAAGAATTATCACAAAAAACAAATTTAAATTAAAACTAAATCTTCAAAACAGAAAGTTGAAATAAATGTGGCCTGAAAAAAATATATTATAAAAATATATTTTATTTCAGCTAGTTGCTAAGACATATTTTCCTCATTTTGATTTTAGTTTAACTAGAAGTACTAAATTAAACTAAAACGTAATACAAAACAAAAGCATTATAGAGGAATATGTAAAAATGTTGAGGAATCTTGTTTCCATTTTTGTTTATATTTTTTTGAAATGGTTTAACCATATCCAAAACTTTAAACTGGATTAAATGGCATTAGATGGGTGATTACCAGTCCCCCTGCTCTGATGTGATCCAGACCCTTTGCATGTCACTTTAATAAGGGCCTGGATGCAGAGAATGCCAGCAAATAGGGAAATCCAATCAGGACAAAGCTATTCCGATAACTCCTGTAGACCTGATTTGGGACTTATATTGTTAATTTGAGACTTTGCTGATTTATGCACAGGACAGTCGGTGAACAGACAATGACAAGGAGGTCATATAATGTTGTCTAATGGAGCAGTACATTTATGTGTGTACATGGGTCAAAGGCGAAAAAGGGTATTAAGACATCAATTTTTGGCCCAAATGCATGGCGTACCAAAAAGGCCAGGCATATCTCATAGTTACAGCCTGTCTTTGGATGTATATTTATGACCATCATTTGTGACTACTGTAGTTGTGAAATGGAGTTCACTGCTTTAAGCTAATAAGCTGTCAGTCCAGATCTATACATTTTTGCCTTACATTCAGATCTTAAACATTGAGACCAACGTCTTGATTTAGTTCCTCTGTCTTATAAATAAACTTCTGATGCTTTGGTGAGTGAAATAGCGTGCAACCATCACAAGCATCACAAAAACAGGGTCAGTATCTGGTATATGTACTTTGGCTGCCACAGTAATGTTGTACCATTAGTGTGGAAATAGTTGATAGAAATGCGCTTTTGCTGTCTGACTCTCCAAAAACAACTTTTCACAATTTATCCAGAATATTAGTCATTTATGGAGGTTTTCATAATGCTACAGTTTATTTTTTGAAACAGCTAATGAGTTTGTCTGTCAAACCCACATTGTTTCACTGCTATTGTTGAGGCGTACTTTTTGTATAAAGCCTTATTGCCTCATAATGGTTTGTTTCATCACTAGTTGCAGGACATTCTAACTGTAATTGTTTTATGGCCGGATTTACATATTTGCTTAAGCTGATTGTGAAATGCTGTGTTTTAAATTCTTATTGCGTTGGTGCTACATATATCTCATTAGAACAGCTGTTTAGCCAAATCATAAAAAAAGAGGAAACATAGTTGCTGTCAGGACAGGTAAATTAAGTTTTACACCTGCTCCAGATTTGAGTCACAATGGATTTGGATTTTCTGTTGATTTGATAGGATCACGACTGAATGAAAGACGCTTAGCTTGTGTGCAGCATGCGTCCAAAATGATTATAAATGCATCCTGGTGAGACCCTGACACAGTCTGATATTGACAGTTTAATTATAATTTGGAGAAAACTTGGAACTGTCAATTAAGAATATATTAAAGACATGTTTGTTAATGGAAGAACTGAAATTAAAGTCAACATGAAATCAAAATTGTATTTATATGATGAAAAATACAGTAAAAATAGTCTTATTATGAAATATTATTGCACTTTAAAATAGCTTTTTTATATTTTAATATATTTTACATCTTTATTTATTCCTGTGATGGCAAAGCTGAATTTTCGGCATCATTACTCCAGTCTTCGTTGTCACATGATCCTTTAGAAATCATTCTAATATGCAGATTTTCTGCTCAGAATATTTTGGAAATGGTGATACTTTTTTCATGATTTTTTGGTGAATATGAAGTGCATACAAACAGCATTAATTTGAAATAGAAATGTCTTTACTGTCACCTTTGGTCAATTTAATTGCATTTCTGCTGAATAAACAGTGACATGTTTGTGCAAGGAAGGAGGTCATCATATTGTATAATTAACCCTTGACTTATGGAGCAGTAAATTTAGGTGTGTATGCATGGCATGCCAAAAAGACAAGGCAATGCAAATGCTGGTAATATATATTTATATTTTAAATGGACTTCTCTGCTTTAATCTAAATCTGGATCTACTACATTTTTCTTCACATTCAGATCCTTAACACTGAGACCATCTGCTTGGTTTAATTCCTTGGCTTCAGCGGTCTTATGATGCTTTGGTTACTGAAATATTGTGCAAAAAGCATCATAAGTATCACTAAGACAGGATGAGTATCTGGTATATTTTACTTTGGTTGCCAAAAATAATGTTGGCAGTAACTTTCCAAAACAACTTTTCACAATTTTTCCAGAATATTAGTCATTTGTGGAGCTTTTTTAAAATTGTGTTTTAAAATATCTGTTTTTTATTTGAATAGATTAAAATGTAAAAATTTAAAAAACAAGTTTATACCTGTGATGGCAAAGCTGAATTTTCAGCATCATTACTCCAGTCTTCAGTGTCACATGATTCTTCAGAAATCATTCTAATATGCTGTAACACAACTGTTCTCAACATTTATACTAAACATTACTTATTATTATAAATGATGAAAACAGTTGTGCTACTTATTTTTTTATTTTTTTGTGGAAACATGCTCTGTACACACAAAGACATGAAGAGCCATAGAAACATCTTTCCCCTGAAAAGACATAGTTGACTAGTAGTTGAGATAATTATCACCTTTAGTACAGTGGAAATAGACTGCCTTAACCTGAGACCTATACCCAGAACAAGACACCACGTAATGAGATTCAGACTAAGGCCACGTTCATCAGATCTCAAGAGATCTCAGGACTAATACTGCAAGATCATGGCTTCAACTCTGGTCTGTGCTGTTAATTAAAAACCCCAAGAATCATCTACAAATCTTTTATTGAAGAACTTTTATATTCAGGAGCTCAGACACTGGTCATTTGGGGTCTGAAATTGTGGTTCTCTTCAGGAATGGGGTCTTTTTGATGCTTTGGAAAACTGTTCATTGTCTCGAGGGACAGAAGTGGCCATGTTTCTTCCTCTTAATTACAGACTTTTTGACAGCTCGCATTAACCTTTGACCCTCACACTGTGAGACATGCATGCTCACATGCACTCCAGAATTCCTAATGAGGGATTTTTAATGAGACAGACGGACATAGGAATTCTCTCCACATTCAAATGTGCATCTAGCACAGCGTTCACTCTGATTATATATGAGAAGAATCCATATTATGGAGCCCGTGAGAATGCGTCTATCCTTTAGTCGTCTCACAAAGCGCTAACATGAATGTCATTTTCTCTCTGATCATCATTCATGCTGTCATTTGTGCTGTGCAGCATTCTTTCTATTTGCTCTGCCCTGTATTGTAATGTATGTGTGTGAGAGAGATATTTTTGAAAGGCGTTTGGATTGTGGAATGCTTGACAGCTGTTTTATTATATCTGGCAGGTTTGAAGGGGATAACTGCTGAAATGAAGAAGCAGGAGATGATGAAATTAGTGCTGTTTGATTTGCATGTCATCTAATTCTGCCTTTGTGATTGGATCGTAACTGATAGGATTTTTTAGATCCATTTGGCATTGTAATTTGTTGAATATGATTTCAGATGTGCTTTATATGTGTCCCCACTTTGGCTGAATATCATAAGTGGTCAGTTTCAACATCTTCTGGGAGCCTTGTGAATTGATAATAGAGTGTTTTATATATACTGTATATATATATATTTCCAAAAAATATTAATATGTTACACACACATGTATACTGTATATCTTCAATGTACATGTGTACATCTTCTTTTTTTGTGATAATTCTTCTCTGTCTGTATACATCACTGCTTTATATATATATTCAAAAATAAATGATATATTATATATTTCAAAGAATGATCACAAAAACATATTATTTCATATGTAAAATAATTTATATTTTTATAAATATATACATTTTAAAAATGATACAAAAAATCTATTTTTGGTTGGTTTATAAATATATCTTTAAAAATGATAAAACTATTGACATTTTTTCATTTTGTTTATATATATATATATATATATATAATATATATATATATATATAATATATATATATATATATATATATGTACAGTCTCAGCTGATCTTTGCAATACTCAGCTGTCGTCACATTCTCACTCTCCATTTGAAAACACTCCTGTCACCCCTTAAACTTTTTTTTTTTTTTTTTGCGTGGTGTGGAGGGCTATTAATTTTGCTTATGTACCCAGGCCACCTCTCTCTCTCTCTCTCTCTCTCTGCCCTTTTCAAGCTGAGTGCTGCTCTCTGCTGTACAGATAATTAGCAAGGCTTATTTGCTATGCTAATGAGCATCAACATGCATCTGCATAAAGGCCAATATCTCTCCAGGCCTCTGTGCTAGTCAGCTAGTTGATGAGCCGGATGACAGTTAGCAGTGTTGGGGAAGCTGCTTTAAAACTGTAGCTTCTCAAATTACATGCTACTGTACTCCTGATTTAAACTACAATAAAACTGCACTGAAGTTTTTGTAAAGTTTCTGTAATAAACAAATTATGTTATTCCTGTAGCTCAAACAGTAGAGCGTGGCGCTAAAGATGCCAAAGTCATGGGTATGATTCCCAGGGAAAGCATGAAATGTGTGTATGCATGAATTCATAAAATTGTATACTTTGAATTCAATGCAAGTCGCTTTAGATAAGTGTTTGCCAAATGCATAAATGTGAATTTAAATATAATTGATTTTTACAATTTATCTGGCAAAAATTTGATTTTGAGTGGCAACATCAAAGGGATAGTTCACCCAAAAATGATCATGTACTGTGACAACATTTCTTTTTTCTTTCTTTCTTTCTTTCTTTCTTTCTTTCTTTCTTTCTTTCTTTCTTTCTTTCTTTCTTTCTTTCTTTCTTTCTTTTTTGGCCATACATTGAAAGGTAGTGAAGTACAATGTTATTTGGACTCTTTAAAGTATCTTTCAAAGAAGAAACCAACAATTGTTGAACACCAAGTTTTTGAGTAATTTTTGGGTGAATTATCCCTTTAAAAGACACAATTACAGTACAATGAATATCATATGACATATTTGTGTGTGAATAATATCAGCAAATGAAATAAAAAATACAATAAATACTACCATACTGTATAAACACTTGAAATAAAAATATAAACTAATTTCACAATATTTTATATTTTATAATTGTATTATTATATATATATATATATATATATATATATATATATATATTATATATATATATTATATATATTGCATTGCAGTATTAGAATTTTCATAGAAATGTGCTTGTCTTGAAAAGCTACAGAAAATGTCTTTTGATGTCATATAGCAGATTTCTGTGTCAAATAGATCCTAATTAAAGTTGCACTCTAGAACTTTGTCACGCAGATGACATTTACTAATCCTATTCAAAATGAACACCATGAAGCACATGCAACTTTATCATGCATGTGCGAAAGTTTACATTTATTAAGTTGTCTAAAAGAATATGTGTGCACTTTATGAAAGTTAAGGTGTGTTTGTGTAATACTTAATGAGAGTGTGTATACAGTATGCATGGGAATGGCTGCCTTTATGGCAAATTTTAATAACTCCTTTATTTATTCTGATGAGCTTGGGAGACACCGATGGAGAAATGGAGTACTGTAAATAAAGGAGAGGGGACAGGGAAGGGGTGGAATACGGGGGAGGAGGCGCATGAATCATGCCGTGAAGCCTTTTCTTCAAGTAATTCTGCCGTGGATTACTTGAAATTGAGAAATTTGCATCTGCTTCATTGCAAGCCTTTGTGTTTGGATTGATTAGGTCTGTTACCTCCCCTTTACTCTGTCTCCCTCCACATCTCTCACTTTTAATGAGAGAGTTTTTTATGGCTGAAAACTTTTGAAATGAGAAGAGGAGCAGACCTGTGTTTGATCATTGCGTATAGTTCAGGGCTATTGTGGCGTCGGGGCTTCAATCTAAAGGATATGGAAATAGGATCATGTTCCTTGGCGCTCTCAGAAGTCATACAAGAATGAGTGAATCAAGCATATTATGATGCAATGGAATGCCAATACACATTTTGTGTATAGATGTATGTAAATATTAGATTTGTTTTTACATTGTAAAAAGTGAAAGCCAAAATTTTGAAAGCAGTGAAATAAGGCCATTTTTAATTGTGCAGACATTGCTGGTTTTTGTATAAGGGTTTGTCTAATTAATGAACAGTTTAGGGTTATATGTGACAATCCAAAGTACTGTATTATAATGCAAATGAGTCATTAAACAAACAATACAGACAGATGGGATCTCATCTGAAAAGTGATTTAGATTGAATTTGTAATTGATGTGTGATGAAATCTTTTCTGGATTTCTGGTCTGGGGAAATGGATTTCTTTTCACTAACATTTTGTACTTTCATAAAATTTTGGACCTTATAGCAAATGTTAGTTCTTGGCCAATATGCAAGATTGAAGTTGCTAATGAACAAAGGATGTTCTGTGGTATTGTGTAGCCTAGTCATTTTTAAATACTACTTGTTAAACAGAGCGAGGGAAAATCTGGTGTTGAAGCATGCATTACCAATTGGTTTTTTAAGGAACAGTTCACCCAAAAATAGAAAATTGCTGAAATTTACTCAGCCTCAGGCCATCCAAGATATGGATGAGTTTGTTTCACCATCAGAACATATTTGGAGAAAGGTATCATTACATTACTTGCTCACCAATGGATGCTGTGATGTGAATGGGTGCCGTCAGAATGAGAGTCCAAACAGCTGATAAAAACATCACATTAATCCACAAGTTATCCACACCACTCAAGTCCATCAATTAATGTCATATGAAATGAAAAGCTGTATGTTAAAAAAAACAAATCGATCATTAAGACATTTTTAACTTCAAATTCTTGCTTCTGGCTAAAAATATAAATCATTTATCCATATTGCTTTCTTTAGTCAAAAAGTCATCTAATCTGAATCAGGAGAGAAATCTGCACAGATCAAGCACCTTTTACAGGCAAAAACAGTTCTAAACAAATATGTTGGTGGATTTTGATGTGGGAGAACAGAACAACAGGAGATGGATTTTTTTACGTGATGGATTTGTTTCATACAAACACATAGTTTTTTTTTTGTCAATTTATAGTCTGGAGTCATGTTTAATAGTGGATTATTGTGATGTGTATATTTTCAGCTGTTTGAACTCTTATTCTGAAGGCAGCAGTGCTGTGCAGTCATAAAACTGTGTTTAATGGTCTCTCTCTTCAAAATGTGCACGAATAGCTCATAAATTCACACAGCTAATTGAGTCCCACCCATCAGTATCTAAGTCTGGACAAATCCACTCAATTCCACTCACAAATCACGACTCTAACACACCTGCACTTGGACTCAGATCTGGCTGAACTGGTTAATCTTATGAAAACACTCAGATTTGTCACATTATTTTTCATAAAAACAATTCTCATACATCTTAATGTTTTACTTTTGAGTTTGTATTTTTCACTGTTTTCATTGATGATTCTCATTGAAGTTATTCCATCACCATAATTAAAAAAAAAATTAAATATGCAGTTTAGCTTTAGCAAATTAAATGCAAAACAAATACTACCATGATAATTCACAATTAGAATATATTATATTATATTTCAATGTAATTGTATAGTTTTGTTTCATATATTGTCTTAAAAAGACTTTAAAAATAATATATATATATATATATATATATATATATATATATATATATATATATATATATATATTTATATGGGGCATTCACTCTTACGTTTTCTGTATGTGTAATATGTGTTAGGCTGTAAATTTCCC
Organism: Cyprinus carpio; assembly: GCF_018340385.1. Classification (NCBI taxonomy): domain Eukaryota; kingdom Metazoa; phylum Chordata; class Actinopteri; order Cypriniformes; family Cyprinidae; genus Cyprinus; species Cyprinus carpio. Next base: position 30,479,829 of record NC_056601.1, read on the forward strand.
TTCATGTGTGTGTAAGCACTGTGTGTTTGAGTGATTGGACTATTAGGAAAACCTCATCCATGTTAATGCCAGCATTTTTCTTTTTTTTTCTTTCTGTGTCCCATTAATGAGTGGTCAGGTTAAAGGCATATAAGCAACAGTGTAGCCGGTTTTTACTTTCCTCAGTCTGGCCTTCGTAATGAGCTGCTCTAACCCTCCCTCCCGCCCAGATTGGAATCATGATTGCGAATTTAAATGAGTGTTTAAGAGGGCCCGGGCTTCAGTTGCATCCCTGCGTATCATTGATTTATCACAGCCGTACCCTACTGAATGGTGTCGGGCTGTCCAACACAAACCTGCCTGGAGACCCTGAACTAGTATCTGGAGACCACCTATATCAATGAATCAGCTCCCACTTCCCATCTGCCTTTCATCTCAGTCATATGTATGCAGTGCAGTCTGACAGAGATCTGAATTATTAGTTACATCTCAGTTAAAGAGACATGCTATGATTTATTCGTTTACGTTATGAAATTCCCTTTTATATAATATAGATTTTCTCTCTTGACTGTTCTTATTAACTTAAAGGAATAGTTCACCCAAAAATTATAATTTGCTGAAAAAGTATTCACCCTCAGGACATCTAAGATGTAGATGAGTTTGTTTCTTCACCAGAACAGTTTTTGAGAAATTTATCATCACATCACTTGCTCGCCAATGGATCCTCTGCAGTGAATGGGTGCCGTCAGAATGAGAGTCCAAACAGCTGATAAAAACATAATAATCCATAAGAAATCCACATTACTCCAGTCCAACAATTAATGTCTTGTAAAGCGAAAATCTGCATGTTTGTAGGAAACAAATCCATCATTAAGGCATTTTAACTTTAAACCGTCGGTTCTGGACAAAATACCAGTCCAAAGTCCATAATTACATTTTCTCCAGTGAAAAAGGTCCGTCCATCTCCTGTTGTTCTCTCACATCAAAATCCACCCACATATTTGGTTTGAACTGTTTTCGCTTGTAAAATGTGCTTGATCTGTGCATATTTCTCTCCTGATTCAGATGAGAAAACTTTTTCACTGGAGAAAGCAATATTATGTATAGAGGACTCTTATTTTAGATGGAAGCAATGGTTTGAAGTTAAAAATGTCTTGATGGGTTTGTTTCTTACAAACATGCTGCTTTTCAAAAAAACAAGACTTTAATTGATGGACTGGAGTCATGTGGATTATTTGTGGATTATTGTCATGTTTTAATCAGCTGTTTGGACTCTAATTCTGACGGCACCCATTCACTGCAGAGGATCCATTGGTGAGCAAGTGATGAATTCCTAAATTTCTAAAATCTGTTCTGATAAAGAAACAAGCTCATCTTCATCTTGGATGGCCTGAGGGTGAGTAAATTTTCATCATATTTAAATTTTCGGGTGAACTATTCCTTTAATAAGAAAGAAGAAAAGGCCATAACAGAGTTATTAGCCTTTCTTTCCCTTCAAAATTTCACCATGGTAACCACAGTTTCGGCCAAAATGTCATAGTTACTGTTACTTTTAGGTGTTTTGAAAAACAGTAAGTGTGAGAAATAATAATATATTTTGTTAGCTGTGCTAATTGGCATTTTTTCTAAATCTCTGGTTACCATGGTCAGTTTTTGTTTTCATTTTCACTGTTTCATAATCTTGCATAACAATTGCACACATGAACATAAGTACACACTTTGTTCTCATTTACGGTCTGTGTTGTGAGTCTCTTGTGCTTGATCTTGAATATAAAACCTTGTTAAGTACATAAATTAAATTGCACCCATGCTCCTCTCCTTCACCTCAATGACACATGTTTTCCTCCGTTACGCAGAGCAGAGTTGCAAATAATGAGTGTAGGTGAGATGTAATGAAGCCTAACTATCCATGTTCCTCCCTATTAGCACCGGAGGAGAGAGGAGAGAGTCTGTGACAGGCATTATGCTGCAGTCTCACATAACCTGACTAGGGGCATTAAGACTGCTGCTCATTACTGCTTAGTCCAGATAAGAACCGTCCACTTAGGCAGAAAGTAACCATTTGACCAATATGAAAGTGGTCAGCCGCAGTTTGTTTCTTTAATGTGATGCTTATGGGCAGATATTGTGTGTCTGTGAGTGTGTTTCTGTGTATTATAGTGTTGTGTGCCATTCACAATTTAATTGAGAATGCCTTTTGAATTTCAATCCAATTACTGAATTTCATTGAGGTAGCAAACAGAATACCTAATTGAAATTTAAGGAGGTATTTCAAGTTTGAAAGAAAAAAAAATAAAGTCATATAAATTCATATAACTGTAATTTCTATCTAGAAAAGCAAAGTTTCTCTACAAAAAATTTGAATATTGGCTTGACAAAGTCTTATTTGAAAAAAGTGCGAAAAGCCTGGATGATGGATTAATGGATAGAAGATTGATGAATGGATGAATAGATAGAAAATAGATGAATGAATGAATGAATGAATGGATAGAAGATAGATGGAGAGAAGATGGATGGGTGGATAGATAGATAGAAGATGGATGGATAATAGATGGAAGAAAGATAGAAAGATGATAATTGGATAGATGAATGGATGGATAAAGGATGGATGGATGAATACAGTAGATAGAAGATAGAAGGAGAGAAAATGATGGATGGATAGATAGAGGATGGATGGATGGATAGATAGAAGATGGATGGATAATAGATGAAAGAAGGTTGGAGAGATGATGAATGATAGATGAATGGATGAATAAAGGATGGATGGATGAATCAATAGAAGATAAATGGAGAAAAGATGAATGGATGGATGGATAGAAGATGGATGGATTGAGAGAAGATAGATGAATGATGGATGGATGATAGAAGATGGATGGAGAGAAGATGGATCATGGATAAAAGATGGATGAATGAATGGATAGAAGATGGATGGATAGATGGATAGATGAATGGAGAGAAGATAGATGGATGAATAGATAGAAGATGGATGGATTGGTGGGTGGATAGGTGGATAAATAGATAGGACACTTTATTTTCTTTGCCTGATTTAAATGTCTTTGAATTACAATTCAGTAAATGCCCTTTTCCTGTCATTATAATCTAATTTTCTGTGTGTTATGGCCAGTTTAATTCAAATTTCAGCTCATAAATTCAAAGAGTGGCAGTTCTTGACAGTAAGTGTTGTTTTGTTTGATTACTGGATTGTGTAATGTTTACTAGAAAGCCTGACTCAATTTGAACATATTTAATGCTTTAAATTACTTTAATGAATCATTTCAGTTAATCAAAGTTTGACTGTAGTCCTCAGTTCAGAACCAGAGGGGGAGATTTAAGAAGGATGACCAAAAAACATGAAACTATAAAAGATAAATGGACAATTAGACTGTGATCTTTCTATAATGACCATCATTAGAGGTGCTTTTGAAATAGGATATGATTAATCTTATGTGTGTGTGTGTCACTGGCTGAGATATTTGAATACATTTACCGTTATAACCATAGATTCCACTAAAATACCTGTTTGTTTTATTATTTGTGGTGCATTTAAAGCCAAGTGTGGCTATTATGTGTATGTTTTCTCATAGATAATATGGTAGAAATGGCCTCTAGTTCCTTGCTGGTTGATAATTTTCTCTTTTAAATATAGTTTCTGAGGTTAGGAGTAACAGCATGTCAGGGTCTCTCCCTGTCACCTTTTTCGTGCTTGCGTCATGTTCCAAAAGCTTCAGTATCGCCACACACTCACACACACCTTCAAGAACATCTGCTGTCAGTATGTGTCATATCCACACACTAATGCCTTCCGCGCTTGGACACTTACATATCATTGTCATCAGTGACAGGACTGCCACACACGCACAAAACAAACAGATCATTTCCAAAAACCTTTGACAGATCTACAAAAACAACACGCTCACTGCGGCTGCTTTCTTTCATGTGGAGTTACATTATTTTTCCTCTTTGGGTCTATATGTGAAACTATATATAAATATATTATATATATTAATTATGTTCATTAAAACATACAATTTATTCTTGTGATCTGTAGGTCAGTGATAAACTCATATTAAATTATATGGAATTTATTTATTTATTTAACAATTACAGGTATAGTTCCCCCAAATTTAATTCAAAAATGCATTATGACAATAATGTTTTTTCCTCTAGTCTGTTGGTGAGTAATAAAGATATATTTATTAACATGTATATAAGATATTAATATACAGGTTTATTATTTTAGATTTTTTTTAAGTAGACACTATTTGTAAAGTCTATTCAATTAATTGGTTATTTTTAAATGTTTGATTTAATAACCAGTTTTAATCAGTTAAAAGCAATTTTTGTTTTGTTTTAACATTCATGTCAAATCTCACACTGCATAATATTTTGATGCAAATGTCAGATTATTTGCCACTTTACATCCAACCTTAAACTTCAAGACAACACAATAAAATGAAAATAAAAAAGAGAGAGACCACAAAGTGAAGCAAAAAGCATAAAAAAGAATGAGAATCTGTCATCAGTAGTTTGCTGCCAGTCGGTTTCTCTGCCTGTCACCCTGTTGATCCATCTTTATTTGTCTGTTTGTTTGTCTCCTGTTCTCCGACTCCCTTTTTTCTTCACATTCGCGTTCACACACCTCACCGTTCTGCTTATTCCTGCACAATAAGAAAGCTTCTCTCACACACACTGTCAGTATTTGTCAAATCCACACACTAATACATTGTGCTCTCAGAGACTTGCACATTGTTATTATTGGCGGTAGACACACAAACATGCTCACAATGCACCAAAAATATCTAACCATTGCTGAACAATAAATTTCTTTCCTCCGTTTTTGGAATAAAATCATTCTTCTGTTAATGATTTGCATCGTGTTGTAAGTTATTCCTTTTTAATTTGCAATTAGTTGACATTTCTGTCTATCCATCCTAGTTTAAAGCTTCATAAATATCAATGCTTTTACCAAAAGGACACCACATTTACACAGGGTAAAATCAAATCCAATTTGTTCATTTATTACATTTAGAAGTGGTTTCAGTGAATGATCTGACCATTGAAAATTGCCAATCGGGGATGTTTTGATGCTCACACTTTTCTTTTGATTCAACTCAAGCTCTTTCATATGGTGAAAACTGTTTTGCTGTCTAGTTACAAATTAAATTTGGGTCGTCAAACACAATTTTGACTTGTGGAGGAGTCCAATCTGGCACGCAAGATGATTTGAGAAAAAAAAATAATACAATTGTTTTATCAATATGATAGATACATATTATTTATCCTGTAGTTTAGCTGTTACTGTTCATTTGTTGTGTGGCATGTTTAAAGGGGTAGTTCACCCAAAAATGAAAATTATGTCATCATTGACTCACCATACACTTGTTCCAAACATGTATGAGTTTCTTTCTTGTGTTAAACACAAAATAAGATATTTTGAAGAATGTTGTGACCAAGCAGTTGACAGTAGCCATTGACTTCCATAGCCATTCTTCCATACTATGGAAGTCAATGGCTACCATCAACTGTTTGGTTACCCATATTCTTCAGAATATCCTCTTCTGTGTCAAATAGCTAAAAAAAACGAAAAAAAAAACAAACAAAAAACCCACAGAACATACACATTTGGAAGAACGGCAGAATTTTTAAATGAACTATCCCTTTAAATCTTGGATACAGTTTTTTTTTGTAACAGTTGTTTATGTGCATTTCTCAATACAAACAGCACAACAGTGGTGTCTGTAGACTAAACCATAGATTATTTTGTCTTTCTTTTGATACAAAATAGATTTAGTGAGAATATCTGGCAAAATTCATGTTTTACATTTCCATGTTTTGCATTAGTAAAAATGCACAACCCCTTTTTGCACACAGGAGTGTTTGTATGGTAGAATGGGTTGATGAAATGCTCTGATGGTTTGACAGAAAATAAACTGCTGACTGAAAGTGCAAACTGGAGGAATGTGAAGTATTTAAAAAAAAATGTACTCAGTATTGAGAAATGCTTGTAAACAGGTAAAAAAACAAGTGGTAAAGCCTTAGTTATGCGTAGCACTTGATCACATGCGAATGCATATTTTCAGCTGCATCTGGATCTGACAGCGAGAGTCGCTCATAGCAGTAATGACATCATGAGGGAAAATATCTAGAGCAGATTTCACATTTGCTTCCAAGTCTGTTTCATTATTAGGTTATTAGGTTGATTATTAAACATGATAGACTCAATGAAGTTAAGAGAAAGGTGACATGATGACATTTTCATAGAGAAGAAAGAAGGATATTCTGAACAGCAAGACATCTGCCCTTGCAAACATGCACCCACACAGAAAATAAATGGATCTAATTGGATTTGAATGCTATAATGTATTTTTTAATTGCTGACTGTGCCCTCATGATAACCTGTGGTCTGTTTATTCATTGTGTGAAGCCAGAAATCTCTCATTGTGTGACTCAGTTGGAGAATAGCTTTCCTGAGTTCACAGGCAAACTTGGGTTTAAATAAGCAACTTCTCATATACTGTATGCTGTGAGCAACATTGTTTAACAGATTGAGTGTGTCCTACTGATATGCAAGAAGTCCTCAAGACAGCAACAAAAACTGTAGCATGAAAGGACTTGTTATGAGTTCAGGGCTACAGGATTATGACAAAAATCATAATCTGAGTTACATTAATTAACATAATTTACATTATAATGCCAATACTTGTTTTGTGAGATATTCTGAGAAAGATTGCATTATAATCAGTGAACCAGTTATGAATCACTGCTTTATTTGCAAATTATTCATATTTATTTACATTTTATTTTATTTTATTTTATTTTATTTTATTTTATTTTATTTTATTTGTTTTAGACTGTCTACTCCTTTTTGATTATAAAGAGCCGATTTTACTTGGTCAGAAATCCACAAAAAAATAAAATAAATAAATAAATAAATATTACCAAAATTATCAATAAAATGTTCTTTAGGTTCGGTTGTCATTGCTAACAGGTCTAAAGCTTAATTTAAATCTGCACTGCATTCATGCACTAAATGGACAGGTCTGTGTTATAATGTTCAAACAACCCTAACCAAGGCAATTTAATTAAAAAAAAATGTTTTTGAGTACATCAATTTATTTAAGCATGCTTATGTATGCGAATTTACCTATGCAGAGTTTTGAAGCTAAATCTGTTTCTGGAGCATGACGTGCAAGTGGTTGTTTTGAAACAAGATACAACATTGTAAACACTGTGATCTTGTCTTTCCCTCTGACTGTCTTGTAGAGCAAAAAAGAAGAACAAGCCGCTGAACTTGAAGATCCACAGCAGTGTGGCTGGGAGCTGTGAAAACCTGCCAACCCAGCGCTCTCCTCTCCACTCCGATCACTCACTCCGCTCCTTCTTTTTCCCCAATTTTGTCCCTTCGACACCACCGGTGCACTCTGAGACCCCCTCAGCAAGTGAGTAACAGACATTAACCTTTGCAGGATAACACATTTTTTCAGTCCTACCTAAAACACAGCTGATGAGAACATAACTCGTGAAGAACCTCTGCATGTCTCTGTGTGTGGTACATGTTTTGTTGCTTGGAAATAAACACATGGGAAATATCCAGACAGAACACTAAAGCAATCTGGTGTCATTATTATCAGATAAACACATGAACATTAAGGACACTTTACCTAAAGTTACAGTGATTATAATTGTTTCTTATTATAATTATAATTTTTGGTTTTATTATTTTTTTGTTATAAATATGTGTGTTTGTGTGTGTGTATATATATATATATATATATATATATATATAAGATAGATATTATAATATAATATATATAAAATTTAACATAATTTATGGTAATTCATTTTTATAAAAAAAAAAAAAAATCTATATATTTTTGTTATATAACTTCAAGTCAACATGAAATCAAAATTCACCATTGATTGACTTAATACATTTCTGGTTTTATTGTGCACAGTTAATCAGTACACATTATTCAAAAAAAAAAGTTGACAATCTTCCATAGAATTGTATTAACTTTAATAACCATTTTTTAACATCAAACTATAATGCAAAACCATTATATAATTTCATTTATACAGTATTTATAAGAAATATGCAAGAAATGCATCATATTTACTAATCGTTTTTTAGTATGTTCCTATAATGCACTACCATTATATTTTGTTCCTAAACTTTCTCATTTCGAGAAAAATCCATGATCTGAATTTCTTTTTTGCACAGCATTGCATAGCTTTATCCCAAGTGCGTGTTTAAAGGCATTCAAACTCTTGGTCAGCATCATTAGATCACAGCTAGTGTTGACAGATGTCTGATGACGCACGTTGGTCAATTGCAACTTTCTTTGTCCTTTCTTTCACAATGTGACTTCCCTTCTTATCACCTACTAAAAGGGCAGTGTCCCAAACCTACATGTGTCCCAGGACACCTGGCATCGTGTGGGCGCATATTATCCAAGCCCAATGTCTTCTACACCGGGGGCCTCTTAGCGTGGGCTATTAGAGAAATAATGGGCCGAACGGAAGCAGTGTGTATGTGAGAAGACTGGGAATGACACAATAATGAATGACGCAAAAGACTCTGTTTTGGAATGAGATTATCATACAGATGGAAGGAAAAGTTTTGACTGCTTGTTTCCAGAATTATGAATGATAGATCCCCTCCAAGCTTTGGCAGTCTGCTGTATGCTTTGTACATTGTACACTGTGGGAAATATCCGGAGAGGTAACTGTTAGGATGTTTTACTTGTCATCTCTCTCTTTTTTGATGGGTTTGACAAATTAATACTTAATACATTTTTTTTGGCTCTTATTGAAATCCAACCACTGTTGAGGGTAACACTTTAGAATAGGGAACACATATTCACTATTAATTGAGTTTTCCATCCATACAATCATAATTAGCTGCTTATTAATAGTTAGTAGGGTAGTTGTTAAGTTTAGGTATGGAGTAGGTTTAAGGGATCTAAAATAAGGTAATGTAGAATAAGGCATTAATATGTCCTTTGTAAGTACTAATAAACAGCCAATATGCTGCTAATATGCATGCCAATAAGCAGCTAGTTAATAGTGAGAATTGGTCCTCAAAATAAAGTGTTACCCTATTAATTTTAGTCCTACAGTACTATTTTTAGTCATTGTGTATTTTTTATGTAATGACATTTTTTGTAGTCTTTTTTATTTAGGTTCAGTTTATTTTTATTTTAGTTCATTTTTAGTTTTTTTTTATTATTTTATTTTCAGTCAGAAATGTAAACGAATAGTTCACCGAAAAATTAGAACAGATTTGGAGAAATGTAGCATTACATCACTTGCTCTCCAATGGATCCTCTGCATTGAATGGGTGCCGTCAGAATGAGAGTCAAACAGCTGATTAAAACATGACAATAATCCACAAGTAATCCACGTGACTCCAGTCCATCAATTAACATCTTGTGAAGTGAAAGCTGTGTGTTTGTAATAAATCAATCATTAAGATGTTTCTAACATCAAACTGTTGCTTCTGGCTAAACTATGTTTCTCTTTCCATAATATTGCTTTCTCCAGTGAAAAAAAAGTAGTCTTGTCTGTTGGATCAGGAGAGAAATATGCACAGATCAAAACAGTTCAAAATAATTCTAAACAAATATGTTAGTGGATTTTTCAGTCATGTGGATTACTTGTGGATTATTATGATTTTTTTATCAGCTGTTTGGACTCTCATTCTGACGGCACCCATTCACTGCAAAGGATCCACTGGTGAGCAAGTGATGTAATACTAAATTTCTCCAACTCTGTTATGAAGGAGAAAACAAACTCATCTACATCTTGTATGGTCTAAAGGGTGAGTAAATGTACAGCAAATTTTCAGCTTTATTTCAATAACACAAATGTTTAAATGTTTTAGTTTTAGTTCTCTTTTTACTTAATGATAATAACCATGATGCTTAGAATTTTTTACCCCAAAATCTAAATTCCTCCAGAGTTTGGGATGCAAGAGCTTGTTGCATAACCAGATGAAAGATCGTTATAGTTGAATTTCCGATAAACCAGTTGCAGGGCTATAATCTCATTGGGTTTGTGGCAGCCTCTGTAATGGCATTACTTGCATTCTGGACTTCCCGATGGGGCTCCAGGCCGGAAGCGGTGGCAGTTACCAGGCCTCACTAGTGTCGTCAGCCTTCGTAATGCATCTGGTGATTTTCTGCATGTGGTGACAGTATAATTGTACACAGCACGCAACAGTTTGCCCAAGGTCTGTACTTCACAGTTTTTAAGTTTCTTGACATTCACACAGAATACAAACAGTGTGTGCAATACTATGAAATGCTTATGTGTAGTTTAACTCTGGACATCACAACTGAAAGTTGAGAGTAGGGTAGAGAAAGACAAACATCCCAGAGGCTATTGTTGGCGTTTGGATATTGCCGGTGCTTAATTTGTAAATTTTGAGGTGCCGGAACAAGGGGGCTTGGCAGAGCCGGCAAGTTAGTGGGGTGGGAAAAGGTAACAGAACATACTGTATGTGCAATCTCTATGGGGTTTTCTATCCAACTGTTTTGATGTACATGACCATTTGTGGACGTAAAACACCATGACATTATGCATTATGCCCAACAAAGTCTGACAGAAACACAGCCCTCGACATTTGTATTGAATTCAAAAGTTTAAACTCGTAGTCATTTTGTGCACGAGCTCGTGCAAGTGGAGGCTGCCGGTGTATGGGCATATAAGCACTTATTCATAAGCGTATTTCCTCAGTTCTTCAGCGTCTCCTTGCAGCATTGTCCAACAACACAAATAGCTCTCTGAAGTGTCCATCACGACAAGTTCCCTTCAAGATACAATGCCAAGCAATGCGACTTTCAGAAAACCATAAGTGCATGTAATGTATATGTACCTATTCACTTTCAATCCCTGGGTCGCAAGACTTAAAAAAATGGGTCAATGATTTAAAGGGCTCTGGCCGGACAGGGCATCACAATATGTTAAGGGACGTAACATTTCTGTCACACGCTTGAGGCATTTGGCCAATCCAGGGTTCCCACGCTTCTTGAAAGTACTTGAAAGTACTTGAATTTCAGACATATGGATTCAAGGCCTGGAAAGTACTTGAAAACTAACATAGGTCCTTGAAAGTGCTTAAATTAAATTTGAAATCAGTTTTGTTTATGCTGATATTTTTAAAAATAGTCCGATATGTGCTTCTGTCAAAAACAGAACAAAACACGGGGGGTTATCTGTTTGATATCTTGACACGATCGCGTGCAGCAGCGCGCAAAGTTGATTCTGTGCTTGCTTGATGAATATCTAGGCTTATATATATATATATATAGTATATATATATATATTATTCTGCTCGTGCCGCCTCCCATATGTTGTTGATTTAGTAGCAAATGAGAATAGCTAAAATCAATGCATATATTTGAGACAAAGGTCTTCTTTATGATTTTTGATTATGATAATTAAAGCAACGCTTTTTAAATGAAAGAATATGTAAATATATGGTATTTGGGGTAAAAAAGCACCCCCAGCTGTAGCGTGATTAACATGATAATTAATAGACATGACTTTTCCATTTGTTGACATGATATGGTTAGATTCAGATGCTAAATACCATATTATGTTGGGTGTCCTTCTTGGAGATAACTCACCATGTTTAGAATGAAACCATCATATTTAAAAACATGATATTAATAATGTTTAAGCGCGCCGCGCGCTGGCACACATGGATGTTTATATATCTATAGCGCGTGGGTTACCCGCGGGTCGGTTGGGGCGGGTAAAAGAAATTGTAACTTTGTATTTGCGGGGCGTGTTTGGGGCGGGTCATTAAAAAAAAAAACACACAACAAAAAACATATTGTAAAGACCTGGACATCGCGTTGGTTTCATATGGATTACTTTATTACCTCATATTTGTTGTCGATAAGACTTGGTTAGTTTAAAAAGTAGACATGTCAAGATTTCTATAGAAATATCTCTCATATCTCTTTTGTAGAGTATTTGTTAAGTTCAGTTCATTTTAATAACGTATTTCTAAATGAAGATCACGCAGACAAAGGCTGCAGAAAGACAGCGCACTCTGTTTGTTTTTTTTTTTATTTTATAAATGCCCAAAGTTTTCTTATTATGTGTGTATACAAATAAAAGTAGACCCTTTACCCTGATTCTATTGATGTATTGCTCTTACCTGTACGATCAAAACTGAAAGTGTAACTTAAGTTATTTTCGGCGATATGCCACAAAACGCCTATATGCAGACTGGAACAAAAAATAATTTATATTTTTTCAAAATGTTGCAGAAAATAGTACAAACTTTGCTAAAGTGTGTAATGTTTTGACCAAGTATTAACTTAAACATTATAAAAAAAAAAACAAAAAAAAAAAAAAAAACTATTTTAGCTTAGTGTTTTTAATCTATGGGGCTCTGTGGGCCTTTTACACCCGGTGCTGGGGCACCTCTTCCCCCGTGTGGGGTAAAAAGACCACTCTTGCCACCTCATACATTTATAGGATTTTTAAACAAAACAAATAACTTGAATTGTTTATTTTTTACACAAAATCAGTTGCTCCGTTAATAGTCAATACAAACATATTTTTGTATTTATTATTTTGTATGTATTATTTTGAAATATATTTTAGGCGCAGTGAATAGCACAGTTTTTCTTAAGGTGTGCCTTTAGCCCCGTTGTACCCTACCTCCCGCGTTCCTGCAATGTGTGTCCTGCTCCCGTATATGGCATATAATTTTCGCACATCAGTGAGCCGCTATCAATATGCGGGGTATTTAAATAGGCAAATCTCACGGTAGCGGGGGTTTTACCCTAACCGGAGATTTGCGTCCCGCGGGAACCCAATCCCAAAGTCTAGCGCATTAACCTATGTAAAAATCGGTGCGTTTCAGAAAGGCGGGGCATAAAAAACAAAAAATAACAATACATGTAAAAAAAAATGAAAAAAAAACACAAAACAAAATAATTTTCATCTAACAACAAACAAACCACCCCACTACTAATACCTATTTCAATTCAATACAAACATGGCGGTGGTGGCAACAGCGAGAATCAAAGTTACACCATTCTTTTTTTGCGTGAACATTTTGGCGGCATTATGCAAATCTTCCCACATCATTATGTAAACATGTGGGGGCATGTTTAAACGAGGCATTTTAGGAGGGTGTGGACAACTCTTAACTTTTATAAAGAATATCTCTTTGGGTATGAGACTTTAGTCTTTGCAACTTTAGGGATCTTATCTATTCACAAACAGCTTGTAAAACCCCAAAGAGAAAGGAAAACTTGAAATCGCATCATATGACCCCTTTAAGGAAAATTTATGGGCCTAAAGCCTATGTACGTTAGCCTACATTCAATGTTTTTTTTTTCTTCATAAAATCATAGTGTAAAATAAATAAATAAATAAGATAAATATATTTGACAATTAACAGATTAACAAAACAAAAGAAAAAACTCTATGCAAACTCTAAGAAAAAATAGTTGCAAATGTACTGCTGAGTTTGGTTCATTTTTGTGAAGTGCGGCACTCCACAAACAAGTTCAAGGAAAGTTTCAGAAGGTAAACTGAGATGACAGAAAGCGCATCCTGTATGTTTTTTTTTTTTTTTTTTTTTTTGAAAGCACATGTTCTGTTTTTAGTGTGAGTGAATGCCAGCGCCTCACGCACACACAACATTTTCTAGCATTGCAAACTTGAATTCGTTTTGGCTTGTTTATAGCTACTTATACTTTTTCGTTCTTGTTCTGTATATATTATATATTTTAGTATTCTTATGCTTGGTTTAACTTTAAGTGTTATATGAGATGGGGATCCCCCTAATGAGGTGCCCGATTAGATTTCGGAGGTGCTGGATCCAGATCCAGATTGTTCCGGCACAAATTAAGCCCCGAATGTTAAGAATCTCAAATGTTTTTCTTAAAATTCCTAAGGAGAAATTAAAATGTTTGCATTCGAATGAAAATTTCTGACTTTTGATTATACATTTTGATATATTGGCAGTGCATAGTTTGTGATAATGTTCAGGGTCATAATATTAATAATACTGATGATGATAATGATGCAAACATTTATTTATTTTGCTTTTATTTTGCAGATTATCCACAACTTCACAACAGAGAGACACAGTAAAACTTTGACTTTTAGACAGAAAACGAAAATAGCACAAAAAATAGTACTGGCGAGGTATATGTGTTTTTAATCGGGATTTGTGCAAATGCAACATCCTTTGTCCAAGTTTCCTTTGGTCTCCATTTAATTTCATTACTTAGAAAGAGTTTGAGGACTCTTTTGTCATTTTCAAGCTATAGAAAGATTTTAAACTACTGTACAATGCAAAAGCCAACTTTGGACCGTAATATCTTGGCTGCGACAATTTATCGTCATGACACAAAGACACAGTGCAGCACTTTAATCACATCATTTATCAGGCTGTCAGTCAAATCCATAGAATTGTTTAAGAGCAGGTCAAAAGCAGGTGTTAAATATATTTAACGTCACTCATGTTTCCCTATTGAAAAAAGCCTCTCAGCTGAAACCTTACCAAACTGTAAATCCAATAATGGTGTTTTGTCGTGTTCTGGAAAAGACTAAGAGGTGAATCAATATGTTAGTCATTGTTTTACAAACCATTTTGTTTAGTCTGTCTGATTGTAAGATGCCTGTGATATTTATATCAGTGACACTGGCATGTGATTGGCCAGTTGTGGCAGCTGGCCAACTGTTGCTTCATCTGCTACAAAAAAAAAAAAAACTCTAGTTTGTCTTGTCATGTCTAAATTTGATAGTTAATTTAGCGATTGAGTCAGCATCGTGGTTTTTAATGACTGGCTGTTGATTTAAAAATGGAAAGAAAGAAACGTATCTATGTTTTTCTGTAAATTAGACATCTGCCTCTGGTAGCTGGTATTTTTAGCAATATTAGTGGTGTAGTTATTTATTTATAATTTTTTTAAGATGCACCAATTAAACACACATTCACCTGCTCAGTATTGATGCTGGTTTGTATTTACAAGTCTGTGTCTGTGCCTGCGGATAAAACATCCACCTGGTGTGAGAGGAATTGAGTTTGTCAGGTAAACTTGGGTCTAATAAAAAAACGGCTCACTTTGTCTCTGTTTCTTCATAGGATGAAATGATTTGATTTGTAAATGCCATGGTATAGAAATTAGTAATCATTCTGTTCCATATTATTTATATGATACAATCCTTGTACCTTGCTACCACCACAGTACTTTTTTTGATGGATTCTGAAGTCTGTTGTCAGTTCTTGGATCATTTTTCAGTTGGTTGTTGTTTCAGTTTAATCCTTACAAATGTATTTGATTATTATAGTAAATAAGATTAGTTTCTGGTTTTTGTTATAATTTGCATCATCTCCTTTAAAACTTTGAGTGGTTACCATAGAAACAAGCAAGCAAGGGTTTTGTCTAAAATTATCACTGTAGTGTTATGCTAGTTTATGATCATTTGTTTTTACATATTTATATATGTTCACTGTAATTATATATATATATATATATATATATAGAGATAGCTATATATATATATATATATATATATATATATATATATATATATTATATATATACAGTACAGGTCAAAAGTTTGGAAACATTACTATTATTTATGTTTCTGAAAGAAGTCTCTTCTGCTCATCAAGCCTGCATTTATTTGATCAAAAAACACAGAAAACAAACCGTAATATTGTGAAATATTATTACAACTTAAAATAATAGTTTTCTATTGAATATATTTAAAAAAATAATTTATTCCTGTGATGCAAAGCTGAATTTTCAGCATCATTACTCCAGCCTTCAGTGTCACATGTAACATCCAGTCTATCACATGATCATTTAGAAATCATTCTAATATTCTGATTTATTATGAGTGTTGGAAACAGTTCTGCTGTCTAATATATTTGATGAATAAAAGGTTAAAAAGAACTGCATTTATTAAAAAAAAAAAAAAATTCTAATAATATATCTTCTAATAATATATTTTCTTTACTATCACTTTTTATCAATTGTAACACATCCTTGCTGAATAAAAGTATTGATTTTTATTTTAAAAAAAAGAAAGAAAAAAAATTACTGACCCCAAATTACTGACCATTAGTGTATATTGTTGTTACAAAATATTTATATTTAAAAACATAGCTTCTTTTTTTTTTTTTTTTTTTTTTTTACTTTTTATTCATCAAAGTATCCTAAAAACGTATCACATGTTCTGAAAAAATATTAAGCAGCAGAACTGTTTCCAACTTTGATAATGAATCATCATATTAGAATGATTTCTAAAGGATCATGTGATGATGATCCTGAAAATTCAGCTTTGCATCACAGAAATAAATGATAATTTAAAGTATAATACATTTAAAAAAATATATTTTAAATTGTATTAATATATCACAATATTACATTTTTTTTCTGTATTTTTGATCAAATAAATGCAGGCTTGATGAGCAGAAGAAACTTCTTTCAAAAACATAAAAAAATAGCAATGTTTCCAAACTTTTCACCTGTATATCTGTATTATCTCTAGATCTATCTATCTATATCTATCTATATATATATATATATATTATATATATATATTATATATATATATATATATATATATATATATATATATTTCAGCTTTATTTCAATGATCAAAAATTATTTTTAAAATAGTTTTAACAATAACAACACTGGCTGACATGCACATCTCTGATAGTTAAGTACTAAACTGATGCATATACCAGGTATAAAGATATCAATGAAGACCAGCTTCTGGTTTTATAATCAAATGCCTTTATATTTCCAGGATGTTTAATTCGGAGAAGAACTTCTTAGCATGAGCAGGATTACTTTGCTATAGTAAAAATATATTTTTTTATTATTGTCTAAGCATTTTAATGAAGGTATCATTGAAATAATGTACAAAAGACATTAGTGCAGGGGTTCTTTTCTTTGTTCACCGTGGATGTTTTATATGCAAGCGTGTATATTCATATAAGTGGATAAATCCAGCTGCATTAAAAAGATAATTTTGTACACATATTGCTAAGTTTGTACATTAGAAGCAGTCTGTTTAATATTTTGTTCATAGGCTATATCTAATTTGCACAGCCCTTGAGTTTTTGAGCATTTGTGGGAAAGTCTGAATGATTGACACCCATGTGTACAACAGTATGACATGTTGAAAAGTTTGTGCTTGTTTTTATTCATGGCAAATTAAATTTAAATAAATAAATAAATATCTTAATAGAAAAATTATTTTCTTAGTTTCTGCATGTTCTAATGAGTGATATTGTTTCAAATCATGAAACAGGTTTGTGTTGACGGACTTTGATGATGTGTATCTTCAGCACAGTTAGCAGTGCAGGCTGCTATATTGATAATATTACTTTTTTATTTTTTGCTTCTTAGAAATGCACATTTGACAGTAGCTTGAGTTGACAGTAGAAGTAGCTTACAGTAAATTTATGTTCATTATCAAAAACAGTAACATCTGAAAAAATTGGAACAACCTTATTTTTATATGGTGAAATGTAATTATTCAGACTGTTTGAGTTTTATTAAAATTAACCATTGGTCTTCCATACAGTAGTAGCATACATTTAGATCATGATAAGCAGTCACAAACACACATATAGCACCTCAATACCATGGTAAAAATGTAACTATATGTCTTCTAGGTATTTGTATGAAAAACAGTATCTAAAGAGACTACATTTAGTATAAATGCACAAAAACTTAGTTTAATCACAAAAAATACTGTAATTATATTCTCACTACTCCTTTAACATATTTAATTCATGTCTACATTATTAATGTAATAAAATTCAGTATGTATATATATGTACATTTTTGCCACAATACCATGGTGCAGTTAGTGTTACTACAGTAAATCCATAGTAAATGATGGCGATTTGTAGATTGAAAAGCTTTCTGACTGTATCCTTGCGCATAGCGTTTCTCCAGTTTGTCAGTGCTGTTTCATCTGGCTTTAAACTAGTTTAAATTACCAAGTTACCTTTAATTCTTTGCTGTGTTGGATGACCAAGACTTATCAGTAATTAAACACATCTGCTCTAGTAAGCTTGCGCTGTGCTGCCGTTTGAACTTTGCACCACTGTTGCCAACTTCTTTCAATGGACAGTAGCTAAATCAGCTTGAAAAATCGCTAAATGTCACTAGATGACACCATATGCTAATTAGCATATTCATGACATCATTGCGTCATATCGCCTTTTACATTTGTTGTCCAAGAAGTTGCTAGGCACTTTTTTTGGAAAAAAGTTGCTAAGGGGGTCCGAAAAGTGGCTAAGTTTGCTCACTGCTTTGAGCTGAGTGGATAAATGGTCCGTGTGTGGCACGGTTCAAATGAGTCGCGCTGTTTTGTTCCACTTGTGGTGCATAAACATTATATAAAACATTTATCGAACTCTTGTTATCTTTTTATCGAGGAAAATTAAATTGCGATAATTATTGTTTTATCACCAAGTCCTAGTGTCACATAATAAAAAGTTTAAATTTGCCTGTAAGTTTTGATAAAAAAAACCCCAGGGCCATTAAAGTGCCCATAGTTCGAAAAACACTCATATATTTATGCTATTTTTCGCCTCAAGACCACTCGTGATTCAAGGGAAGTCCAGCACCCCAGAACAAAGATCAGATCAAAGCTCTGATCTAATTTGGAACTCCGTGTTCATCCTGATCCACCTGAAAGAACCAGCCGAACAGAATGCCGAGGTCACAATAGAGACACACTCACAGCAATATTTGATATAAGCATCAAGCAATGCACATTGACAGAGGCAGTCATCAGGAATCTCAAGTGAATATATAATCAAAGGCAGACTATGAGGCAGGTTATGAATGCAAGGATCCTCATATTTTTTCATACAGTATTTTATGCTTTTAGAATAAGGCAGAGCAGATTATTGTATATGTGTGTGTGTGTGTGTGTGCACGCACATTTGCTTGTGTACTTGTCCTCGTATCTTGTAATCATAAACAAATGGAGTATAATTGAGCATGGACAATCTGATGAGTGGCTTTTCGAACTAACAGTGCTGTGGGAAGCAAATGCGATTATTGACTTACATGTCTCCATTTAGGTTTTATCAGATCTTATCCATTTGATTGATGACAGGAGACATCAAATCGAAATTCTTCAAATTCTATTAGATTGATCTTTTTAAGAATTTAAGGATTTCTATATATTAAATACAATGTATTTTTTCTAAAACAAATGATAATTAAGTCATTACCATTCATAATTTGTGGTCTGTAAGTTTTCCAAAAATGTTTTTGAAAGTCTCTCTTCTATTTGATTAAAAATACAGTAAAACAGTAATATTGTCAAATTATTACAATTTGAAATAACTCTTTTCTATTTTAATATGTCTAACTGTAATGCTCATTTGATGCTCAAGAAACATTTATTATTATCAATGCTGAAAACAGTTGCCAGTGTTGCAAATTGATACAGTGATAAAAAAAAAATTTCAGGATGAATAGAAAAAAATGTATTTATTTCAAATAGAAATCTTTTGGAAATATCTTGTATAAATGTCTTTACAGTCACCAATTCAGGAATATATATATATATATATATATATATATATATATATATATATATATATATATAGCATACACATATAAATATATAAATACATTTAAAAATATATATATATAAACATACACTTAAAAGCATACACATATAAATATGGTGTGTGTGTGTGTGTGTATATATATATATATATATATATATATATATATATATATATATATATATAAAAAACATTTAACAATAAAACAATAAATTGTTTTGCATTGCTTTATGGTTGTTGTACAATACATGGATATTTTAACTGAATTCTAGATAAATGCAAGCTAGAGTTATGATTGTTAATAAATCACTTTATTGCCAATAATTCTAAACTGTTTTAAATAATTTAAGAGATTTGTCTTCATCATTTTACTGTTAAAGCTGTTTTGTTTATACTGTGGCTAAGAAAATCTCTTAACCATGGTAAAATCACTGTATGGCTTCTTGTAACTTATTGCTTTTATTTATTTTTTTAATTTATAGCTCATCCAAGAATTATGATACATCTTTTAGCCTCTTTATGAAAGTGATTTTAAGGTTTATAATAGTTATTTTTTTTTTTTAATTCTTTGTTTACAAGTGTTAATCCTGTTTTCCTGTGTCTGACCCAACCATTCTGTTCCAGATACTCTGTCTGTTCCTCGCTGGTCTCCTCAAATACCTCGCAGAGACCTCGGCAACTCCATAAAACACAGGTAAGTTTTGTGCAGATATGAATTTGTGGTAGTGGTTACAAAATGTCAAGCCAATTAACTTGTGTGGTTGTGCAACCCCAGTCATGCCTACTCACATCTGATGACTTGATTACCCCAAATACCACCGATCCCAAGTCAAACAAAGAACACTTAGTCCATGGAACACAGTGCTTTTGTGATCAAAGTTATAAAGGGTTTTTTAATGAGAGCTCACAGTAGCTTAGCCATCAAAACATATGCAAAGTTCACCAATGCTAACAAATTCTCATTTTCCTGGTACTTTAGATGTGGAAATCAGTGTCTATTTGTCATCATAGATGGACAACTGCCAGTTTCAAAATGCAATTACAATAAACAGATCCAAAAAATTGAAACGCTCATATCAACTTTAAACTGGCTACAGTGATGTGAGCTGCGTACTAAAGCCAGCCTCCTCTTTTATGAGACAGTATAGCTTCAATCTAATGAAGACACTTTGACACTGTCAGATCCCATTAGTCATATTCTATTAACTGTCAGCTTCTGTTCATATCAGAGAAATAGATTGGCAATGCACAGTGACCCTTCAGAGGAACTCTATTCCAGGAGATTTGAATGGCCCTTTTATTGTGGAGAATGGCAAATGTGACTACATGTAAACAAAAAGAGATAGAGATAGAAGAAATGAAGAATAAAGAGAGCACCTTGGCTTCCATGCAATTCTGCTGAACAATCACCAATGCATCCGCACAGCCTTTGTCCTCTTGTGTACTGGTCAAGTGCAAAAGCACAGTCGAGTGCAAAGGAGATACTGAAAGATCCTCAGTTACAATTAAATTACTATAATTTGAGAATTACTGCCGAAGTACCTATCTTTGGGCATTCGCTGGACATATCTGTCTCTCGATGAAAAGGTTACTTGGCAAACGTGATCGCTGTTGTGACACATTAGCTATTTCATCTGAAGAGTTTAGGAGTGGTTGTCAAAAGGTCAGAACCATCTGCTGATAGTTTGACAATGAAGTAAACAAATCCATATGGCTTCATGCATTTTAAAAATGGATGAAATTTGAGTTTTTTTCTTGGAAAATGTCTCAAAAAAGGCTCAGTAATGAATCACAGTACTTATTTGTGCTTGTACAGGTTTTCCACAAAGTATTGGATGTCACAGACATGTATCGTGTGCGGGAAAGGAATGCTGTTCGGCTTAAAATGCAAACACTGCAAGTAAGTGCTAAAATGTTTATATGGGAGCCCATTTCCCCAACATAAGAAAATCAACCATATTTCTGTAAATCATGCAAGTGCTAAAACTTTAGTATAGAAGCCCATTTCTGCCACATAAGAAAACAAATCATGCTTTTAAAACTCATAAGTATGACATGAAAAGTTGAAATTATGAGATACTAAGTCATAATTATGAGATAAAAAGTTGAAATTATAATATAAAACAAATATAACAAAACAGTTGAAATATGACAAAACAGTAATGACAAAAGTTAAAATAATTATGTAGTCATAATTATGAGATAAAAAGTTGAAATTATAAATTACTAAGTCATAATTGTGAAATAAAAAGTTGGAATTCTAATATAAAACAATTATAACAAAAAGTTGAAATGTGATAAAAACAGTTATGACAAGTTGAAATAATTATGTAGTCATAATTATGAGATAAAAGTTTAAATGATAAGATACTAAGTCATAATTATGAGATAAAAAAATTAAATTATGACAAAAGATTGAAATGATTATGTAGTCATAATTATGAGAAAAAACACTGGAATGGTAAGAAACCAAGTCATAATTATAAGATAAAAGTAATAATAATAATATAATAATAACATAAAAAGTTAAAAAATTTTACAAGATGTTTACATTATGCTAACAATTATGACAAGTCAAATGATTAAAACAAAAAAGTCGAAATTGGTAAACAAATTACTTTTGATACATAATTAAATAATAATACAGTGTTAAAACAGTGTTTCTAATACTGAGTCTATGGGAGTGACAGTAAATTTGACATCGTTCTCTCTACTGACTGCTGTTATCTCTCTCTGTTTTTTCCTTTTTTTGAAAGTCATGAAAACACTATCATGGAGTGTTTCTTTTGCTATTTTAGCAAAATATATGAATTTTGTGGTAGTCTCTCGTTCACTGCCATAGACGTTTACTCAACTATGACGACTTCTTCTGCTGAGAAACCCGGAAATGTGAAAGAGGTCCATACATAATATATATGAAAACAACTTTTAACAATCCCTAGCAGTCTTTGTGTTGAATTTTGCATCAGCAAACACCACGTTTACGTTTACATTTACGGTTAAAATTCTTTAAAGATCAAAAGATCATAAAAAATTAAGTTATTTTTGTAATTCTGTCTGATGCTGAAATTACAGACTGAATCACTGAATGTAGACTATAAATGTCAAATGTTAAATATACACGCCATTATCTATTATTATTTCTTTTACCATCTCTTGCAACAACTCAAATCTCTGAAAATGAAAATTCCTAACATTTCAGCTTTGTAACGATGTGATTTGATGTTTTTGTTTGCATCACAGCCTCTTCAGAATTCAGCGCTAGAGACTTTGTGCCTGCAGTAGTGTCTGAACATTCAAATTGAGCATAATTATCATTATCATTAAAAGATTATTTGAATAAATTACCTGCCTAATAGTTTCCACTCTACCACCCTTGACTATGGCATCTTGTTACTAAGATACTTGCTGGCTTTTGACACCCTCAAAATAATGACTGCATATTAAGTGCTTGTTTTGAATATTCATTGATTTGCTTTTACAAGAGCAAACTAATAAACATTTCTGTCATGCTTTCTTTTGTTAGATTGAAGTGCCACAACAAATGCACCAAAGAAGCTCCACCCTGTCATTTACTCATATACCACAGAGGAGGTAGGGACCCATCCAGAGGTATTTAAACTTTTATGTTTTTTCTTTTTCTTTCTTTCTTTCTTTCTTTCTTTCTTTCTTTCTTTCTTTCTTTCTTTCTTTCTTTCTTTCTTTCTTTCTTTCTTTCTTTCTTTCTTTCTTTCTTTCTTAATAAATGCTTAAAGGGGTCATATGACGTTGCTAAAAAAGACAATTATTTTGTGTATTTAGTGTAATTTAATGTGTTTATGTGGGTTAAGGTTAAAAAAACACATTATTTTCCATATAATGTACATAATTTTTTCTCCTCTATGTCCCGCCTTTCTGAAATGCATAGATTTTTACAAGGCTCATCGTTCTGAAAAGTGATGTGTGCTCTGATTGGCCAGCTATCCAGTGCATTGTGATTGGCCGAATACCTCAAGCGTGTGACAGAAATGTTACACCCCTTACCATGTTGTGATGCGTCCCGGCGCGATGAGACAAGATCAATAAAACACATTACAAACGAGGCATTTGTTGCATCCAGTGGGGACATATTTGCTGATTATAATGACTTATACTGTCTTTTTACGCGTTGCGTGGCATCACGCTGCATTAACATAAACCATGTCTGCATTTGTGATCGGAGAAACGACAAATAACAAGCGCTACTCTACATTGCTCAAATCTCACATTTGAATCATCAGTGGCAAATTCTTTAAATATGAAAACATTACAGGCTGTGAGTCAGAACAGACAGCATTGTAGGCTACTCTCCCAGGTTCAGGAAACAGTCCTCTATAAAATGCGCTGCACACATCTGAATATTTGGGTTGAACTGTTCTGAAACAGTATTGTAAATACAAGTTAACCACTGATTTCTAATTGTGTCCTCTTTTGGAAGACCAAACAAATTAGTTTCGCTTTCACAACAAAACACACAGCATCTCCACAACATGGTGGCGGTGGCAGCAACAACACTACAGCGAGAATCAAAGTTACACCTTCTTTCTTTGCATGAGCATTTGGGTGGTGTTATGCAAATCTTCCCACACAGTGATGTAGACATGTGGGGGCGTGTTTAAACGAGGCATTTTAGGAGGGCGTGGACGAGTCTGTACTTTTAAATAGAATATCTCTTTGCAACTTTAAACCTATTTTTTCACTAACAGCTTGTAACACTCCAAAGAGAAAGGAAAACTTGAAATCGCATCATATGACCCCTTTAAAACAAAAACTACTACTCAAGGCAGGCTATTAATTATGGGCCAAATATAATTTCAGAAACAGCAATATTTTTATACACAGCATGTGTTCAACCTCATAATTGCTTTATTTTCAACTAAACATATTTAATTACAGGCTTTATCTTTTTCTGAAAATGTTGCGTTTTGAAAATTGGTTTCCAAATTAGAGAATGTGTTTAAAGGCAATGAAGAATGTATTTTTAAAAGAATGTCACATCTACTTTGCAGTAATGTACTAAACAATTTGTCTGGTTCTCTGTTAAACATTATAACCTTCAGTCTGCACCCATCTTACCTTTCCTCTCTTTTTCTTTTTCACCACCACATTTTCCTCTCATTTCTGATATTGCAGATCAAGTAACATCTCAAGGTAAGGGAGCAGGTTTGTGCTCATCAAACACATTATTTCCTATTTCATACCTTAGATTTTGTGCTGGACAGTTTTCAAATGTTCAAACCACAATACCGTTCAAAAGTTTGGGGTCTGTAAGATTTTTTAATGTTTTTGTAAGAAGTCTCTTCTGCTCACCAAGGCTGCATTTATGTGATTAAAACTACAGTGAATAAACAGTAATATTGTTAAATGGTATTAGAGTTTAAAATCACAGTTTTCTGTTTTAATATATTTTAAAATATAATTTATTCCTGTGATGCAAAGCTGAATTTTCAGCATCATTACTCCAGTCTTCAGTGTCACATGATCCTTCAGAAATCCTTCTATTATGCTGATCATATGCAGCTCAAGAAACATTTCTTATTATTAATGTTGAAAACAGTTGTGGTTGATATTTTTATTTTTGGAAACCGTGATACATTTTTATTTTACAGCTTTTATTTGCAATAGAAATCTTTTGTATCTTTTGCAATCTTTTGTCTTGATTGTCTCTTTTTAGAACAATTATTTGTGTCCTAGCTGAACAAAAGTATTAATTAAAAATAAAAAATCTTACTGAACCCAATCTTTTGAGTGTAAGTATATAGTATATTACAAAAATTAATATAAGATAGGAAAAATGTCAAGCCAATTTTGTTAGGCTGATTTAATGTGAAGCACTGTTAGAAAATTATACTAACTTTAGGAAATTAGATGAATTGAGTTTTGTTAAATTACTAGCTCCAAATTGAATTTTATGTGTCTTATTTGCGTGCTTAAATTTAATGGTTCCTTAATATGAAATTATATGCTTTTATGCACGTGAAATACACAAAAATTTGTTTTTCTTTGCTGGAGGAAGTGAACAATGTTATTTTACACTCCCTGATCGTTGCTGTTGGATTTCCATGTGATTCATACCTGTGATATTTCTGATATATACTATACATAATACATGGTTTAGTGTCTCTTCCATTAAAATGTGACAAGACTTTTCAGAGTTTTTCTGTTACCGTGACAACTGCCTCCTGTTACCGTGGATACTATGCTGTTTTTCTCACCCTCTTTCTCAGCTCGTCAGCTCGTCAGGACCGAGTCGGTACCATGTGACATAAACAACCCCCTCAGGTACTCCGACCTCCACATTAGCCAGACTCTCCCCAAGACCAACAAAATCAACAAGGTAAGATTAGTTACGTTCCATTACGTTTGAACAAACACAATTCAACCATGCTACATCCCTCCATTGTCAACATTATCACAAAACTTTCTCAGGCACATTGGCATTATAATCTGTAATCTTTAGAACAACTTGTTTGCTTTTGCTTTTTATTCAAACAACTTGGCATGAAAAGCAATTTTCGCAGACCAACATTAAACAGCCTTCCTGTCATTTTTGGCACACTTGTTTTTCTTATGTTTATTGGAAACCAAGGCACGACAAGATGAGTGTGACATTTTTAACACACCATGTCAAGACTACTTTTAAAAAACATGTCTGGGGATCCTTGCATTCAATTCCATTCCACTGCACTCCGTCCAGCTATTTTTAAATGCAGAACACGTTCTGTGAGTGTGTGTGTGTGTGTGTGTGTGTGTGTGTGTGTGTGTGTGTGTGTGTGTGTGTGTGTGTGTGCTCACTCCCTGACAGCATAAACGTTTCTAGAACTTGTGTGAAGGGAACTGACTTCATACATCCACTAAAAATCACCTTCAGACCAGTTGGTTATTTGTAACTGCAAAAGTGGTTAAAAAAGAGCATGCTATGAGGGGCTATGAAGGGCCGTACAAGCCATAATTCATTCTGGCGCTCTCACACACTTATATTCTCCTTTCACATTTATACATTTTTTGCTCTCATATTCATAAATTTTAACACACACATTCTTACATTTTCCTCTCATATTCATATATTTTATGCACGTTTATACATTTTGCTCTTATGCAAGTATACTTTTAATGTTTTAAATAATAAATGTATGTAAGAATAAAATGTGTACGTAAGAGAAGAATGTATGTATGTGTGAGAAAGTATAGTGAAAACGGAATAAAATAAGTTCATAACCTTATCATCTGACATTAGAGCTTTAAAACTCATGAACTAATTGTTATTCTTCCACTCTTAATTTTTACACAGATGCAGTTGGTTTTATGTTGCGTTGTATTTTATAACTTTTGTTTTTCTCAAAGACTCAATTTGTGACACTTAAGCAACAAAAATAGCAGTCAAAAAGCCTTTCAATGACTGGCAGAGCATAGAGTCGTGCCTTTTTTTTTGTTTTGGATTTCTGTTGTCTTATCAAATATATATGCCACTCAATCATACTTTACGACAACACTGCTGGCTATTGATGTGCTCCTCTTTCTAACACAACGTTGGGCAGTTTTTCAAACCTAGCATGGCTCTCCAGTTTTCAGCACATGGGAGATCAGGTCGACAGCTGCCACACCTCTGTTTTATGATTAATCTTTAACCGACCGTGAGAATGAAGCCGGGTTTACTGATGTCTGACCGTGCTGAGAATGAGCAGGGAGTAGGGAGTGTTTTTGTGTGTTACAAAAAGTCTCTGTGTCTCTGTTTCAGGACCACATCCCTGTGCCATATCAGCCCGACTCCAGCAGTAACCCCTTCACAGACTTTTCAACAAATAATAGACTGCTTAATGCTCTTGTGGACGCCAGAGATTTTTTATTTAGGTTTTTTGCTAAAAATGGCTAGGTAAGATTATCCACAGTTGGACTAACACCTAACGGATTTGCTCACTACATAGTATCTTCACACGCAAAAAATTGATAATTATTCAAAACCAGCCTCAATACCCAATTTTGCTTGTAAATGTACTTTTATGCAGGATTATGACCAAATATTATATTAAATCCTTTTAACACAATTAGTTTTCTTTTCTATTAGCATAGGTTTTTTTTTTTTTTTTTTGTTTTTTTTTATTGAAAGCTTTTCCACAAGTTTTGACAGAATCTATTAGCATAGTTTTAAAAAAAAAAAACATTAAAAACCTTATTTTTTTTAGCCTTCAGTGAACCGAGCTTAGTTTTTTGAGTGAATTTTGGTTTGGCCAAAATTTTTGCCAAAATTTGCCAAAAGCGGTGATCATCACCATCATAGTGAAGAAAAAGAATATGAAAGATTTGCTTAAAGGATATTTAGTTATTAAACATTACATACATATATTAAATGGTTTAATACAGTACATTGATGTACTGTAGCATTTTAAATGAGTTTGTTAGCAGTAATCTACATTGCTGTGCGAAAGGCTGTAAAATGCTGTGTATATACTAGAAAACCATCATCATTTCACTACAGGCACAGTTGAGCAAGGTACTGTAGCAATTGTACTCTGCTGAACCGTGTTAGTTGTGAGCTCTAAACGATTCACTGACTCAGTGAGTTTGATTCAGACTGCAGACTTGATTCAGTCTTTGTGAATCTTTCTTGACTGACATCAGTATAAAAACCAGTTCAAAAGGGACATGATTTTCTTCCCCACCAAATCGGACATCACTACCTGTACAAAGCCCCTAAAAGGACATGGTAGTAGGGAAAAATCGGGGTGGGAGGAAAACATATTTTACAAATGTTTAGCGTTCTCTCACAAAACTTTTGCGTTTCCTCGAGAAACTTTGCATTCCCTTGCAAAACTTTTGCATTCTCTCGCAAAGATATTTGGATTATCTCGCAAAACCAGCTGAGTTTCGCACAAACTCTTCCCTGTTTACTTTGCAGCTTGCAGTGTTTCATACACAGAAAAGCAGATGAACCCAGAGTGGAACAAGCAGTTTCACATGATTTTATTAGTTTTTTTTTTTATACTAAGCAACGTAAAGCACGCTTTTCTATGAGAGAGAAAACGCTTATTGTGCAATTCAACTCACATTTTGGGCTTGAATGTATATAGTAGGCTACATATTTTTAATACATATATAATATAGCATATTTGGTCTTTTTACTCAATCTCCATTGAAGCTGTGTTAAAGCGTTTCTATGAACTGCAAGCTGTAAAGTAAACAGGACGAGGTGGTCCGCACTCAACTAGATTTTGCGGGGAACGCAAAAATCTTTGCGAAAAGAATACAAAAGTTTTTGCGAGAGAAACACAAAACAGTTGAAAAATATATTTTCCTCCTACCCCAAATATTTTTCCTCCTCCGTTCGTTCCTACCATCATGGTCCCTTTAGGGGGCTCCGTACTCCCAGTGCTGTGTGTGTTGCTGCTGCGTTGTGTGCAGAAACACTAGTACCCAGTCTAATCCTGATTTGTTTTTTTTGTTTTTTTTAAAGAGCGCGCTAGGTAGAAAATGCACCACTGGGCGGGTCCACAAACACGTGTTTCTCTTTGCTTATTACACACAGGGACGCACAGCCAAAGATAGCCAATTTATAAAAAATGAAAGGATTAACAGTGTAAAAGAAACTAGTTATTGTGTAGGCTACATAAATATTAAAATGTCATACATCTCATAATGAATAGTCATTGCGTGTATCAGATATCCTACCTATTTGCTCTCGCATGAGCAGATCTGTTTGCTCTCTGGAGAAGCGTTCAGTGTGTGGGCACCTTAAAATCTTATCCGCCTATTAAAATAGCGAATCCACCATGGTGCGAGCGCAACTCGCTCTTAAAGGGGAATGGGCCTGAAGGTGAGTAGTTGACTCTGATTGGTTTATTGCACGTTATGCCCAAAAACACACCCATTACTCATTAATAGAATAGGGACATCGCTTTTAGACCACGTGTTGGGAGCGCTGACCGTTTTCCTGTCGTTATACTAGCAAAAGTGGATTCAGAAACGCCTTATGTGCACCTTCGCCGTGCGCTTTAGATCATACGCTTAGATCGTTAAAATAGGGCCCCTCAAGTTTGTGAAGAATGAGCCAAAGAACATCCCATGCCAGAAAATTTGAGTTCACATGACATCCTAAATTTGATTAGTGATAACACTGCAGAAATCTAAATATTTGAATATTTAATATATTAACATTTAAAATCACAACATTTCTTTGTTACTGTATACATTTTTCAAAATCATAAAAATCTGTTTATTTCTCTTTATTTTTTTTTATTTATTAAACGTTGAATCTCAGATTTTCAGTGAGTTTCAGACTTTTGGACCCCTCTGTATTCTATAAGTCACTATTTTTATGGCAAATGCATCTTTGTGATGGATTTTGCAGAACAATAACACAGACCAATAAGCATCTGGGGGTGTGTTGAATTTTATTGAATTCTGTCTGCTTCTCTCCTGTGCTTTTCTCAGCATCTCATTTCTACAAATGCAAGCAGCAGTTCATCTTCCCTGGTAAGTGTGTCATAATTGGTCATTACCCCTACCCATAATGCAGTACGGCATGCCGAGGCGAACTTTTTTGATGTTATTTTTTATGCCGTCTTTTCTTTGAGGCGCAACAAACCCCCTCCCTCTCCCTCTGTCCCTCTTCTTCTTGTCGTCTCTTAACCAGCAATGCTGTATTCTCTAATGATGGTTCTTTTAAAGACGAGGTCGCCTGCGCCTCGCTGACAAATAAAGGCTGATAAGTGCCTGTATTCTGTGGGAGGCACTCAGCTCGCTGCATGTTTTTGATGAACGTGTGGAGGGAGGAAAGCCATGTTATGTTGGTAGCCTGATAGTTTAGAATAAAGGCTATTGATGCCAAGTTTGCCAAGTATGTTGCTTGCTTACAAAAATAAATCAATGGACACTCAATGTCGTTTGGATTGTTTCTATTATGTATAAACTCTTTCCTACAGCTATGTAGGAAATCTGTTGCCTGGAACAACAGTAAATAATACATATACATGTATGTGCTCACTACTGTTCAAAAGTTTAAGGTCAGTAAGATTTTTTCAACGGAAGTCTCCTATGTTCACTGTGACTGCATTTATTTGATCAAAAATGACGTAAAATTGGTAATATTGAGAAATATTATTACAAAGTTTTCTCATTTCTAATCTAATTTATTTTGTATCATTACTTCAGTTTTCAATGTCACATGATCCTTCAGAAATCATTCTAATATGCTGATTTGGCACTGAAGTAACATTTCTTATTATCAATGATTGAAAACAATTGTGCTGATTAATATTTTTGTGGCAATTGTGATTTTTTTCAGGAACAACATTTATTTAAACATTAAACTTTTTTTTCTTTCACTTTTGATCAATTTAATCCATCCTTAGTGACTAAACATTTAATATCTTTCCAAAAAAAAATTAACTACTGCAAATTTTTAAACAGCAGTGAATGGCTTCAGATGTTTGTCTAGTATGTAATCTACTATATATAATCATTTTCATGTAGAAAATGATTTTTGAGTTCTTTTTGTCTTTAAAAGAATGTTTATTTGAAGATTTTTGGTGTGTGTTTTTCAAGAAAATAAAATTTTCTGAATAAAACTTGTTCTACATAAAAAAACAAAAAAACAAAAACAAATTCAGTGTAAACAGCTTCTGTTTTGGTGTAAATCAGAGTTGTTGTTCTCAGCAGTACTCCTTAGTCTATGAAAATACACTCTTTTACAAATGTTGTCATTTTCTCTCTCATCTCTGCCTTGCGACTTATCGTCTCACTTTCTCTTTGTAGATGTGGCCCCTGAGGTTCCCACCAGGGCCCCTCAAGTCATTCTACACCCTGTTCTGTCTGAACCTGGGTAAGTGTGTGCGTGTTTATATGTGTATGTGAGTTTATGTTGATTTGACATTTTAGAACGCATTTAAACATGATGACATCAGTCTGTCTACAGTATGTAGAGCTCACTGGGATTTGGAATTAAAGTGCAAAAGATCATTTATCAATTACAAAATCAATTATGTACTGTAAGTTTTGATTAAGCATTGATTTTGATTGGCAATCAGAACAAGGACTACGGATTTGATCACTGACAAACCTAAAGTAGCCTGTATAAGTAAATACATGAGCTAAAACTAGCTAAAAAGCTTGGTTTTATTTAACTTAATAAGGTTCTCTGAAGGTCAAATGTCAATCAGCGCCTGTTTATTCTGAATGCAAAAATTAGTAGCATAAAATGTAGTTATGATGCTCTCTTGCTCCTTGATGGAGGTCAAATGCTGTAAAATGTGCAATTATCTCTTTTGTGTCACTTATAATGACATGCCAAGACCACTTAACGTTGTTTATTAATATACAAATGTGTCTGAAACGTCATGTTCTGTCCTGTTCTATGTGTGTTTGTATGCGTATTTAGAGTGATGCCTAGTGAAAGGCCACAGACATGTCAGACAGTTTTGCCAATGCTTTTGTCTATTTATGGCAGATATGAGCATTTTAGATTACAGAATTATTAGAGCAAAACATATTTGTGGTCCAAATCTGATGTGACTGAAGACAAGTCACACACACACACAAACCTGGGCTAAACAAAGAGTGGGGCTTGAGTTTATGCTACAGTGATGATGTGAAGCGTATCCACGGATGTTTTGAAAAACTCAGAGACCCATAAAGAAAATAGCTATTTTTAATTAACTGAATCAAGATGCATTAACTACAAAAAAACAAAAAAAACAAAAACAAAAAGAAAACACTACAAACTGGATATCAGTTTCTGTAGTTCAGACAACAGTGTGTTTTTCATTATGGAGAATTATAATGCAGCTGACATTAGTTGTTTAATACCTGTAGAGTAAAATTGTTAACAGGCATGTATGCATAAATGAACTGATAGATCTTCCAGCACTGTCCTTGCATATTTTTCAACCCAAACAAGGGTCAGAGTGTATTAACAAACACATTTCTTACCACAGACATGTAACAGAGTGTCATCCAGATTCTATTTTAGACACTAAATCTCCTATTTTATTTTATTTTATTTTATTTTTTTATTTTTTTATTTTTTTTAGGCAGCACACTAAGCAGAGCTTGTCGGAACAGCTTTTGTTCAAGCTAAAAATATGCAGATGAACAAGCAGAATTGTTTGTGTGATACCTTCAGATGGCATAAAGTAAACAATGGATTTAAATGAGATTACAGGTCCTTGAAAATGAAACATCGGTTCGTTCTGCTGAGGTAAATGACCCTCTCTGAGCAAACACATCTTCTGTTTCTCTTCTCACAGTACCAAAGGGAGTCCCTTGCTACAAATTGAGGTTGAGCCAACATCTGATGTGAGTCATCCTGCTTCTATAGCAAATGTGCACCGTCATGTGCTGAAACTGAACATATTTACACAATATCTATCTATCTATCTATCTATCTATCTATCTATCTATCTATCTATCTATCTATCTATCTATCTATCTATCTATCTATCTATCTATCTATCTATCTATCTATCTATCTATCTATCTATCTATCTATCTATCTATCTATTCTCTCCGTCATTAATTATCAATACATGTTCCATATCACTCTGCCATTCTATCTATCTATCTATCTAGTCTATCTAGTCTATCTATCTAGCATCTATCTATCT
The DNA here is from genome assembly GCF_018340385.1 of Cyprinus carpio. Taxonomy (NCBI): domain Eukaryota; kingdom Metazoa; phylum Chordata; class Actinopteri; order Cypriniformes; family Cyprinidae; genus Cyprinus; species Cyprinus carpio. The sequence continues at coordinate 30,513,018 of NC_056601.1, forward strand.
ATCTATCTATCTATCTATCTATCTATCTATCTATCTATCTATCTATCTATCTATCTATCTATCTATCTATCTATCTATCTATCTATCGTTCTCTCATTAATTATCAATACATGGTTCCATCACTCTGCCATTCTATCTATCTATCTATCTATCTATCTATCTATCTATCTATCTATCTATCTATCTATCTATCTATCTATCTATCTATCTATCTATCTATCTATCTATCTATCTATCTATCTAGCTATCTATCTATCGATCTATTTATTCTCTCCCGCATTAATTATCAATACAATGGTTTCCATCTATCTATCATTCTATCTATCTATCGATCTATCTATCTATCTATCTATCTATCTATCTATCTATCTATCTATCTAACTATCTATCTATCTTATCTATCTATCTATCTATCTATCTATCTATCTATCTGTCTATCTGTCTGTCTGTCTGTCTGTCTGTCTGTCTATTACACTATCCATCTATCCACCTATGCATCTACCATCCGTTCATTCATCCATCCATTCATCTTTCTCTCTGCTGTTCTACAGTTATATTTATCGTTCTATCTATCTTTCAGAACGAGGAAGGCAATGATGAGGCAGAGGGTTCAGCGGATGAGTTCGAGGAGATGAATCTCTCCCTCCTGTCTGCGCGGAACTTCCCACGCAAGGCCAGCCAGACCAGCATCTTCCTGCAGGAGTGGGACATTCCCATGGAGCAGCTGGAGATGGGAGAGCTGATCGGGAAAGGCCGCTTTGGACAGGTCTACCACGGACGCTGGCACGGAGAAGTGGCAATACGGCTAATTGACATTGAAAGAGACAATGAAGAACAGCTGAAAGCGTTTAAAAGGGAGGTGATGGCGTACAGGAACACACGGCATGAGAACGTGGTCCTGTTCATGGGAGCGTGTATGAGACCCCCTCATCTGGCCATCATCACCAGGTAAGCTTGAACAATGTTCGTTGAGTTCCCAGTGTTTCCGCTGCATGTGTACTAAGCTTCATGACTGTATCTTAAAGTTGACTCACTTTTCCTGATCTTCTCTAATCAGCATGACCTCAGAGCTTGCATTAGTGGCTGCTTTCAGCCTAATTTAAAACGACATGTCTTTGGCCACAGATGTAAGCATAAGTGGCTGAATTTTTTCACTTCTCAGAAGCCATGAACAGAGAGGTTTGTGAAAAACATCCTGTCTGAACAGGAGATGGCCAGAATTATTTCCTTCCTCCTGCCACACAAATTGGTGCTTCCTGTTTGTTTGTCTGCAAAAAGATGCTGTGCTACATGGCCACGGCCAATAAAAGATTTCAACAGAGGATTCAACTTTAATTTTCCTTTTCTAGAATCAAAAAGTTTAGTTTCTTGGATCGAATAAAGTATTAAATAATATATTACTTACATATCTTAGTGTTTAACTGTTCATTTTATAATCTAATATTTATTTTTGATTATTATATTGTTAATTATATTATTATATAATAAAAAATACTTTTATTTTATATAATGTTATATAATTTATATAGTATAGTAATATAGTTTATATAATTATATAAATATGCATCCTTGCTGAATTATGTAAATTATGTTAATGATAGATAGATTTTTGCATTTTTGCGATAAGACAGTATGATGATAGGAATCAAAGTGGGATATATAGAGGGGATGGGGTCAGGAAAGCCCACGAGGCAATCGGTACCGACAAATAATATAATATTTAATATAGCCCATATTTAAATGTAGCTCTGACTTTTTTCAGCATTTTTTAAGTTCTGGTAAAAATCTCTAAAAAAGTAGTAAAATTCAGAGAATATTTTTTGAATCAAGTTTATTTTCGTACCTTATTGGCAAATGGATTTCATTCACACACACAAAAAAAGTACATTAATGTCTAATCCTGACTAATTTTAGTGCATGATTTTGTGTATTTCTATTAACTCAGACAAAAGTCATAATGGTTTTATTCATAGTCCTTAATCATAGGCCAGCAGGCCCAAACAAACAAATTGAGATATGATTGCTAGAAATGACTTCTTTCATAAAAATAAATAAGGGAAATAAATAAATATTGAAATAAATATTGATTGTGTGTCTCAGCATTGTCATGAGTGATTATGCATTGATTGTTTTTCATATCACCCCTGCAGTGTGGAATAAAAGTTCTGCTTTTGCTCACAAATGCAGCGTGTACAACATAATTGCAGCAGAATGTCAGAGGCTGTCGTTATTTGGAATAGTCTGTCTTGACATTATTAGTGTTAACAGCTGATGTACGGGACACATTTCTGTACTGACGCCACATATACAGAGTTCAGCATTTGCATTTGCATTTTTGCATCCCGCATTCAAAGGGTTCCACACCGCAGAAGGCCAAAAGGCCAGAGTGATGCTAAAAATGGCCCTCGTACCCTGATGGTATTATGAATATGTATAAATGGAGGAAGAGGGCAGCCCGGGGAAAGATGCAGACGTCATTTTCAGGTGGCACAGTAGGACCTCAGATGTCAGGGAGTTGGAGGGCTTTCTTTCTCCTTTATGGCCCGCTCATCATCTTAGTCCTCCAAGTGACAGTGCTCAAGTCTGCTTGTATGTAAATTCAGAATAGCATGCTGAAGTATGAACATGTATCATTCTTGTCGTAACATATGTCCTATGATAATGTAGGTTGTAACTCAATGAGGGGTTATCTATGAACTTTTTGCATTGTGACCTAAAGCAAAGCTTTTAACCACAGGTTGGTCTAGCGGCTCATCATATGACGTTTTATTACTCTTGTGGTTTAGGTAGTCAAAACCCCTACCTTCATTTCCCATCATTCTTGGTGGCAGCACAAGAAAGAAAAATGATAAAATTCATCATATTTAATTTTGACTTGTACTGCATTTGAGAATGAAACACAAGCCTTCTGCGCTCATAAACTGGCTAAATTAGTAACATTTCTGGCAGGCTTTATTGACATTCTTCACTTCATCAACAATCAATGAATTTCATTCATAATTTTTATATACTGTTAAAAGCATTCATAGTTGCGAACTTAATTATGACCAATACCGGTTAGGACATCATGGACATCAGTAATTAATCTTGTGATATTATTTCACTTAATTTGAATTGCCTTTACCTTTAGAGCTTCTAGTATAGTATTTTTGTCAGTGAATTATAAAAAAAAATCAAATGTTTATTTGATTCATATTTGAGTGAGTTGTTTTTATACACTGAATCTGCTCGAACTGGAATGCTGTTCTTTATTTCTGCAAAGATTGTTTTGAAAACCCACAATCTGCTCAAATAGCTGAAAAATAACTGGACATATTTTGATGTTATGGTTGCTGCTGATGGCTAATGTGTGTTTTTTTGTTCTTCTGTTGTAGTTTGTGTAAGGGCAGGACCCTCTACTCAGTGATTCGAGATGCAAAAGTCGTTCTCGACGTGAACAAGACTAGACAAATCGCACAAGAGATGGTGAAGGTAAGAGTAATTGATGTGAAGACTGTTCGTTAAATGTCAGCTAAAATTGATTCACATGCACATAGTAGTTATTTTGCAAAACATGTCAGTTTCGGGAAGCCTTCATATCTACCTGTACATATACTGTTCCTTCACATATACAGCATGTGATTACATTTAGGGGTTCACAGTGAATCAGAATAAAACTAAAATTACACAATTAAAAAAATCACAAAGACTATGATTTAATTAAATACATGCAGAGTGAAGTGTAGCACAGTGTTCCTTTACAAGCTAGCAGCTCATGATTAAGTGTTTTTAGTGTTTCAGAGCAGCTCAGTTTGCTTTGCAACAATAACAATTACTATTTTACAATTGTAATGTCATTCATGTATAATCTATAATTTTGGACCAAATTGTGCAGCCCAACAAACAACACAGCAGACCTGGAGCTTTTTTTATATATTCATAATCATTTTATTATAACCATAATAATCATATTTTAAATTGTGATCAGTTTCTATCAGAAAAATTGCAATTAGACTTAGAAAAAAATCTAGATGTACTGTAGAATTAGCAATAGACCAAAAACATGTAATTGCCCTAATTACATTTACACCATTTTTTTTTTTTCAGGGCATGGGCTACCTACATGCCAAAGGGATCCTTCACAAAGATATGAAATCCAAGAATGTATTTTATGACAATGGGAAAGTGGTCATCACCGACTTTGGCCTGTTCACAATATCTGGTGTTCTACAAGCAGGCAGGTAGGTCAAAATACACATAAACACACATTTACTCAACTTTACTGTAATATCAAGAAACAATGTTCTTTCATAATGTAGAAAATGCCTATTTTTCATTGCCAGCCATTGAAATGATTTTTAAAGAACGTCTCCTAAACTATTGTTATAGTTGATTAGCCAGTGATGCAATACTCCTAGTCCAGTTGTAATATGTTCCCATCCTGGTCCCGGAGAACCCCCAATACTGCACACATTTAGATATCTCCCTATTCAAACCACCCTGATTCAACTCAACACCTCATTAGTGAAGACTCCAAGACCTCAAATGTGTGTCAGATAAGAGAGACACCAAAAACGTGCAGTGCAGGATTGGGAACCACTGCTCTAGTCCAATAAACATACAGTAAAACATGTAGCAAACTAAACATTGGGTAGTTTTTATGTTATATTGAACTACGTTATTTGTATCAATACTTTTTTTGTCATTGAATTAATCAACATTTCTTGTATTAATTTTCATTTTGGATACGTTTTTGGGCTTGCCATTATATTCTGGGATTGCCTTTCTCAAAAAGACATGTGATGTTTGCCTTAGATATTGGCCAAAGTTGGGAAGGCAGCATGGTGTTTTTGAAAATGCCTTCAGTTCAGGAGTGTGCCTGTGATGTTGTAAAATGCTGTCTACACTTGTCTGGAAAAAAAGAAAATGTGAAAAAAAAAAAACACTTGCTGGAGTAGTAGCTGTAAAAGATACATGTTATTACCTTAGAGTTGTAATACAGTATGTACCTTAGGGTACACTGCTGATGACCGTGATGAAGTGCTGAAAATGAGAGTAAATTATCTTAGGCAACATGAAGCGTTTGCCACTGCTGATGACCGTGATGATGTTGATGTTGTTCTGGCACTCGTCCCATTCGTGTTTGCGTGTCGCGCCTCTTTGAAAATCTTTTCATTGGCATTGCAAGCAGTAAATCAACATCCCCGATGGAGCAATATTACAAACACTCGTACCCATCGGTTCATCTGATTATGAGGCTTATTTCGCACAAGTGTGTTTACGTATGTTGGCAGTAATTACCGGGAGAAAGACGGTGTCTCCACAGCGACAGGTTTACATTGCAGCCATTGTTGATCAAGCCTCCTGGATCGGCTCACTGTAGCCGTTCTGATCAGCCCTCTTCTACACCTCTGCAACCATGTGAATTATTATCAGGAGTTATTAGGAGGAAGGGATAGTATTTGGGAGCAGCAAATCTTTTTCAGATCATCAGGGATGTGCAGGCTCTAGCATAATTATAAATTGTTTATCTGTAAAGCACAAGTCTGGCTCTCAATAACACGATTTTGCATTAGTTATGTATTATGACTCAGGACCTGACTGGGTATTGTAATAAGATCTGATTATTCTGGGATTTGGTGCTGTTTGAAATACCACATCCATGTAAGGCAACATCTAGCAGGTATGAGAGGTTAGTGAGGCTGTGAATGCACTGGTACTGAGGCATCATGAAATGTCAAGGTTTGTTTATGAGGGTTTGTGTGGGTTTGAGTCTTTTTGAGAGATGAAGTCATTGGAAATTTACTCTGGGCAGGCTGATGGGCCGCCCAGATTTCAGGCAATAGTGGGTTTAATGCTGTGGAAGCCCTAAGAGCTCATGGATCTTTTTTTCCCCTCTGTCCCCTCTGTTTCCTCTCTGTCTTTTGTGATCATGATGTAACATATCATGATCTAATGTAACAAAAGTTTGCTGTTGTTATTGTTTCTTGGTCTGGAGCAGTGTTTATTATTATTTTATTTTTTAAATAAGGGGCAATATTTGCTCCTGAGTTTGAATAAAAAAAATAAAAAAAATAAAAAAATTTTTTTTAACCATATAAAACCATACCTGGTTTTTATATTTTTAAGTGACATAGGTTAATCTGACTGTGCATAATTATATATGTTTTTGCTTATAAAAATGTTATTTGAAAATATATTATTTCTAAAACTGTAATGGTATAAAATTCATTATAATTTAATATAATTATATAATTATTATTATTATTATTATTATAAATTATTAATATTATTATGAATTTATGTATATATAGCATAATAAGGGAGTAAAGAAATTAACAAATTGCTTTTTTTCCCCACTATTTGGGGGGTGTTTTTGTTCATTTTGATGGCATTTTTTCCTGAGCCCCTAATTTTTCGGCCCTGGTTTGGTGATATATATATATATATATATACTACATCATCTTGGGTGAGTGAATTCATTTTTACTTGGATCAGGGACTCAGTCAAGCTGAAACAGTTCTATGTTTGTCAATGATAGACCACTTTCAAATCCATGTCTGACACTTGAGAAGGAGGCGACTACTTTATCATTGTAGAGGGTTCACAGGTTTTTAATCGGTCCGGTGGGAAACAAAGTTGTGTTTACAAGTTCCCAGACTTAGCTACATTGTGTACTTCTGAGAAGAAGAAGCATAAAAAAAAACAGCTAGTAGTTTGAGTTTCTTGTCATTCAGTCTTCTGTGGAACATAAGTATCAACTTTGAATAATAAAAAAAAAACTTGATTTATAAAAAATATAGACATAAACTGTTGAAACAATTAGAGTATAGATCTATAGAAAACTATGGTGAATTTTGCAGCTCCGATCATTTAGGACAATTTTATAAGAAATGTTTTGAGTCTTGAGACTTTGACAAATCTGAGCAAAGTTTGAAAAATTGCTGAAATCTGAAACTCTACAGAATATGAAAATTCTATATTATTTGTTCGATGAGAACATTTGGAAAAACAGGGAATATAGCAAACCCCTCCATTTGCTCTTCATTTGATCTCATTGCTTTTTAGGGGGAAACAAGTTCAAGAAGAGGTCTCATTTGTGGACGAGACTGTCAATAGTCTGACTATGGGAGACTAATAGTTGCTTGCCTCTATTGTATTTCTTGTACAGAATTGTCACTATAATGATCTTTTAGTTTGTTTTCTGACCTTTTGTGTGGTACAAAGTAATCTAACTCAGAAATGATTTGTGTGTTGTGATTGATCATGTTTTAAACTTCATCGTCTTCTGTGTGTCTCTCTCTCTCCAGTAGGAGAAAGGATAAGCTGCGGATCCCAAGCGGCTGGATGTGTCATCTCGCTCCTGAGCTCATCCGTCAGCTCTCCCCCGAGACTGCAGAAAACCAGCTTCCTTTCTCCAAACAGTCTGATGTCTTTGCCTTTGGGTGGGTCCATCTCTGTCCCCCTCTCAGCACCCGTGTTTTCACCTCTCACTGCTTCTCTGCCTTTGTCACTCAGGGGACCAACAGAATTTTATTTACAGAAATAAGCCTATGACTTTTTCTCTCCACAGTTTATGCGCCCTTATAGTGTCAGCATTTGGGGATTTTAATCATTTTTTTTTATACGAAACCGAAAATATAGTAACATTTCATTAGGTATACAGTATTACTTAAAACATATTGCATATTGCAACATATGGCATTGCATTAGAAAGAAAATATCAAACTAAGAGGCATTTATTTGAAAGATAACATTTTTAAATTTTTTAAGCAAAATATTTAACAAAAATAAGATTGTTTGGATTTACATAATAAAATAGAATATATAAACTACAAAATTTTAAAAGGTTTGGGGTCAGTAAAAAACTATTAATGATTTTACTAAGAATTAAATTGACAGAACATGACACTAAAGACATCAATAATGTTACAAAATATTTTTGTTTCAAATAATTGCTGTTCTTTTGAACTTTTTTCAACCTATTAAAGAATCCAAATATATAAAATTTGCGCAAAATAATTAAGCAGCACAATTGCTTCCAACATTGATAATAATAATAATAATAATAATAATAATAATAATAATAATGTTTCTTGAGGACAGGAATAAATTATGTTTTAAAATATATTAAAATATTTTTTATTTATTTGAAGAATTCACTAAGAATCCATGCATCCACTAAAAATCACCAAACCACCAGTTTAATAAAAGCCACTGGGAAAAAATGTCTCAGAAAAGTGACTTTTGTTTTCAGAGGAGCATTTGTTTGCAGATGTCATTTGGTTTGATATTTTTTCTAAAACAATTACATTCATAGATCTGTGAGTGTCGCGTATGTGTCCAAAAACATTTTGGATATCCAGTCAGATCAGTTGAAATCTTTTTTCATTTAAACTGATCCAGTGGCCATAAAAAAGGTACAGAAATAGTATCAAAAAAAAAAAAAAAATCCTAAATTCACAATAATACAAACATCTAGAATATGGTTATTATCACAAAATTGATTCTCTCAGTGCTCAGCATCCACTAATCAGATTCTATTCACATGAGGCAGGATGCAGAACTGAACCTCCATATGTACTTATTTCTACCTGACCCGGGCCTTTCCAGAGGCAGTGAGTGTGTGGGCCAAATAAATAAAAGAATGTATGGATGGTTGGCTGATGTAATGAAGGAATGCTGCTCTGTTGGGTCCTAACACAATTGCGTCCTCAGCTGTTCTCTCCATATGGAGGCTCTGTCACACTGTCACTCTATGGGAGCCAAATACAGCACCCACGCAAGCTGTCCAGCTGGTCACACTAAAGGGACATTACCTAGAGGTGACCCCAAAGCAGTTCTCCCTATTGTCCCTTCTGCCTCCTCTTTTCACTTCCATTGTTCTCTGCGAGAGTTTGCAGCAGCTGTGGGATATTTTATGCACGTAATCCTATCATGTTCTGTTTTATAGACTTTCTAAGATGCTATCTGTATAAACAGCGTGAATTTGACAATTTGTTATGCTAAAAATCAGGGGTGAATTCACTAAATAGCCTTATTCACTAACCACTCACAAGTCTTTTTCTTTTTTTAGCACAAACATGCATCCTTTCTATTTATATTTGGCTAATTATAGTATGCATTATTCAGCACTATCTGTCTGGAACTATCAACTTTGCTTTCTGTGGGCGGTAAATTTATTTTTTGTTAAAAAATGACATGTTTATGTATGTTTTCTAGCAATCATGGCAGCGGTAATTTATCAAATTATGATCAAATGATGGAGAAACCGGGCATATGTCCAGATTCGGTGTAGATGAGTGCATTTTCAGCTTTTTTTAGAAGTTGCACACTAGACCTTTAAGTCGTTCTGAACACAACAAACACATGCCGTGTTGTTAGGAAGTACTTGACAAATATAAAGATTGTGTGTTCTAAAATCAGCTTAAGATATGGAATCAAAATATGAAATCAGTCTGAAGCTAAAAAATCAGTCTGTAAACATCATACACTATGCAATATTTTATGAAGTCTGTCAACTTCAATCTGCAGATTGGCTCTGATTTTCGACAACTAGCTTCGACTTGTCCAGACTGTAAATCGGGGCAAAAATCTGGGCAAAAGTCATGTATTCCAACCTTAAAGGGGTAGTTCACCCAAAGATGAAAATTAACCCATGATTTACTCACCCTCAAGCCATCCTATGTGTAAATGACTTTCTTCTTTCAGATGACTACAGCTGATGGCTCTTCCAAGCTTTATAATGGCAGTGAATGGGTGTAGAGATTTTGATGCAAAATAAAGTGCATAAATCCATCATAAAAAGAACTCCACATGGCTTCGGGGGGTTAATAAAAGCCTTCTGAAGAGTATTGATGCATTTGTTTTACGCTACGCCTACGTCCTACATCATAATTTTGCTTCCAAATCTCAACCACTATTCACTGCCATTATAAACCTTGAAAGAGCAAGGACATTTTTCAATATAACTCTGATTGTATTCATCTGAAAGAAGGAAATCATATACAACTAGGATGTCTTGAGGGTGAGTAAATCAAGGGGTAATTTTTATTTTCGGGGGAACTGTCCCTTTAAGAAACGGCCTGCAAGACTGGAAATGTGTTGTGCAAATTGCATTTTTTACTACACTATATTTTACACTACACAATAAAAAAAAAACCAAAAAAAACCTTTTAAAGGCTAACCATATGTAAAAGAGCCATTCAAAAATAGTTTCCACTACAAAGTGTAACTATTAAAACATGAAAGGAAAGGTTCCACTGGAAGTTCTAGCTTTAAAAAACAAAAATACATGTACATAAACAAAAAAGAGCTTTTTAAAGGCTACATACCTGTGTTTAAGCATATTTTTGAAAAGTTGCTCATCCAAACTGATCTTTAAATGCATAAAACGGAAGTCACAACAATGCAGGTACATCCATAGATATACGTGGGTATATTTTCGAATACCTCTGTTTTCACAGTCCACACTACAGTGCAATGCGAAAACTTCTTTTAAAATTGTTCCACTTGGGAGAACATCTTCAAAAAGCTTAGTTTTCACAGGACAAAAACACGGCCTCATTGTGCACGAAAGGCCAAAACACAGAGAAAAAGATGCATTTCCAAATTTATCTGAATTAATGTGGACAGCCTAAGACTGTATCATTGGGTTCAAATGCAATTCTTAGTGAATTCTCCCCTTCGGTATTGCAAAAGCCTCAAAATCTCAATCACATCGATTTAGTTTTTCTCACCAATCTAAGCAAGCTGCATGTTTTATTTGTTGTTTTAAATTGCAGAGCTGGGATGATTGGGCTTTTCAGCGGCGCTCTCCATTCAATGATTGTTAATTAGCTCTTAAGCATGGTTTAGTAAACTTTAACATGAGCATGCTCATGCTCAGAATACTGCTTTTTAGCAGTCAACAGCACCTCAAAGTCATTTATTAATTATCTTGAATGACTTCTAACTAAATCAGAATGTAAAGTGACATAGTGCACCAGAAGTGTTTTAAAGCTTTTGAACTGCTGTATTGTGGCCTCCCAGGGAGGCCTGTGGCACTCTTCACATGTCTTGGTACACACACACACACACACACACACACACACACACACACACACACACACACACACACACACACACACACACACACACACACACACACACACACACACACACACACACACACACACACACAGCTTATGCTTGTGAAATACTTGTGAGGTGTTCCATCTGACTTGTTGTTCTTCCCAAATTGAATAAATTATAATTAAGATCTATTTATATAATTTAAGATTTTAATAAATGCATTATTTGACCTATTGACAAACCTTTTTTATTCAGAGATTTTACTATTCTTGGGACATTTTCAGAACTGTGGCCCTCAAAGGTATAGCAAAACAACTACAGACTCGTAAACTTGTACACAAATACTTGTAAAAGAACTCATCTTGTTCTTAAATTATGCCAATTATAATTAAGATTGATAGATTTATCCATTAAATTATTAAATGTATTAAATTTGTTTACAATGTTTTTATATTACACTTATTAGGATTTGTAGATTTATTCAGTTTATTTAATTTAAATAATTTTAGTAAAGATATTATTTGGCCGCTTTACAAACTTTTTGTATTTAGTAGTTTTACTGTATTTTTACATCTCTACAGTACTACGTATTTTCAGACATTTTGCCCTCTCAAGTAAAATGAAACAACACTCATACTTACATTTATAAATATAACATTTCCTTTTTAAAAAGTTCTTGATGTGTTTAGATTTTATTTAAATGTATTTAAAGACATTATTTAGCCAATTACAAACCTTTTTATTTGCTTTTAAAAGGTTTTATTATATTAATGACAACTTTTTAAACATTTGTCCCTCACAAGTATAAAGAAACCAGTACATGCACACACACTAACATTCACATGTGTCATATCTTTCAGCACTATCTGGTATGAGCTCCATGCACGCGAGTGGCCCTTTAAGAATCAGCCAGCTGAAGTCATCATCTGGCAGGTGGGAAGTGGAATGAAGCCCAACCTCACTCAGATCGGCATGGGCAAAGAGATATCCGTGAGTATTCACATATACCTCAAAAGCTCTGGGGTCCAGACTATATAAAGTCTTTGTGTGACTTTTCACACAAAGCTGTCAAATATAGTGCATGTGCCATATGAACTTCATTTATTGTGCTTTTTTTTTTTATTTGAGCATGACAGTTCCAAAAGAGTCCATTCACTTTATTTTGTATGGTAAAGGGGGATGCTTGACTGGCTTTTAGATGTCAAATTAGAACTTGATCAGATTCTTCTTTCCCATAGGACATCCTGCTGTTCTGTTGGGCGTATGAACAGGAAGAGAGGCCCAGCTTCTCCAAGCTCGTGGAACTACTGGAGAAACTCCCGAAACGCAACCGCCGCCTGTCTCACCCAGTACACTTCTGGAAATCAGCTGAGTATGTGAAATGAGCTAAGCTAAACTCAAAAACACCGGCTTGTATATAAAAAAAAAAGCGAACCAATCATGAGGTAACATTAAAATTGAGTCATGCAGCGTGACTGAGAGAGTCGCTACTGGATGGTGCATGTATTTAGCGACGTTTCCTAAACGCAGTGATCATTTAGAATATTTAGAGCACACAGTATTTCAGGTGTATGATTTGGTCATGAAAGGGAGATGTTTTCTTCTTTTTTTGTTGTTTTTTTGTTGCTAAATGTATGTTTGATCTGTTTTGCATATATCAGCTGCTTGTGATTTATTTTTCTTTATCTTGAATGAGTCCACTTTCAGTGAATGTTGTTTTCTTTCGTTGAACCTGCAATGCATTTTTATAAACAACTGAAACTAGTGTTGTTCAAGTTTTTGTCTGTATTGTTTTGTAATTTTTTCTTTTTTTGAATTTAGTCATTGGATGAATGTATTTTATTTTTATTTATTTTTTATTTTGAGAAATGTACCCTTTGGAGATGTTGTACACTTGTTTGTTTTCTCTCATTCATGCTGTATCAGTGTTTCTCAGAATTCCATCCTGTCGTCTGAATTCTCCGATCACAAAGGGGTATTCCGAGAATGTGAAGACTTTTTCTCTCTTCTTTTCGCGTTATAGCCATCACTCATTTACTTGCATTTACAGCATTGCCTATATAGAAAGACGCGTTGTTCGTGCGATGGCGCTGTAATCGAACGTGCCCGCCGTGACTCGAGGCACGTATTTATATTATCGACACTTGAATTGTATCATGCCTAACTGTGACAAAAACAGAATTACCTGGGGGTAAACTGCTATTCCTGAGCCTACAAAGAAAAAGGGATAGATATAACTGACTGTATCTATCACACTTACAAAATTTTTCTTTTCAGTGCATACTTACGAATGTTTTAGCATAATTTAAAGCTTTGCGTTGTTTGTACTAGGCTACACATTGATATATTGTAGAGATTATACAGTACCATGAGTAATAGTGCACTATTCACCACGACGGCATTTGTATATTATTCTAAATCACATCTCATTAATGTGACTGTTGCATGTTGCAAGTTCTGGATTGTCCATGTTGTAACACGGAACGGTGATCGTGTCAAAACGAGTGTGAAGGTTGGTGTCGCTAGCTAGGTATGACTTAAACCGAACCGCTATCCCGCTTTCTCCACCATGCACTCTGGGTACAGACAATCTGCTCACTTGTAAAGCCATGGCTTTTCGGGTCATAAACAGTGCCAGTGCTCACAAACTTGTTGCTGCTGTTATTTTTGAAGTGCTCAAGTATATTTTAGGATCACAAAAATACAGATGTTGTTAAGTGGGCGTTTATATTTGTACGGTCAACCGTTTTTACATGCATGAAAACATTTTTAGGGGATTTGTCCCCTCGAGTACAGAACCAGCTTAGTAGTTTTACAAACTGTGACTAAATACAATGACGGCGGATGTGAGAAACTGAGAAAGTAATTCAAAATGATGTTTAGAGTCTGTGTCAGGCCTAGTAAGGCACAATTTTAAATCTATAAGTAAATAACTGTGCTATAATGTTTCTATATTTTTTTTGAAACGGGGATACGAGGATGTGGCGGGACAGTGTTATTTTTCACTGGGAATTATAGGAAATCGTGAGATGATGGGATCTTGTTAACAAACATTATTAGCAGCTTCCATATCAGGCCTATTTAACAGGCTGTAGATTTTGCTTAATGATCTGTTGCTGTAATTAATACTCCAATCACTCAATCCAACCTCATTGTCATCTATTATATTTCTGCTCCATTATGAATGTATAAATTGTTCTGTGTGTGTGTGTTGTTGTTGTTGTTAACGTTGTTTTCTTTTCCTTTTTCCTTACTATCCATCCATGCATTTACTCAGTGGTTGTTATTTATCAACACTTATCCATCGCTCTGGTTTACGTTTCTTTTCTGATATTGTGTGCGCGTCTTCGCAGATTTCTTTGATGGCCTCCATGACTGAGTTTTTGTATTATGTATTTGTTGTAAGCATATATAAAGCTTGTATTTACTGATGCCTTATGGTCCATGGCTTAGCGACTGGTACACATCACAAGCTCTTTCTTTGCACTCATCATTTTATGAAAATATATGAAAATAAAAAGGTGTTGATTTTGGACTTTTGTTTTTTGTTCGTCATTTCTTTTTGCTCCTTGTCATGATTCACATTATACATTTATAAAAAAAATAAATATAAAATAAATTAAAAGATTTAAAAAAAAATAGTTCTTAAGTAGGTACTGTAAGTAAAGAATTATTTGATTATAATTATTTTAATGAGTTGGATCAGGAACAGTATAAAGCTTTAAAATCTTTAGCTTAAATTAAGATTTTGTGCAAAAAAAAAAAAAAAAAAAACTGGGATAGTTCACCAAAAAATGAAAACTCTGTCAGCATTTACTCTCCCGCATGTTGTTTCAAACCTGTATAAGTTTCTTTTTATCTGTTGAGCACCAGCAAAGATATTTTGAAGAATGTGGGTAACAGAAGAGTTGACGGTAGCCATTGACTTCCATAGAATGGAAAAAAATGCTATGGATGTCAATGGCTACCGTTAACTGCTTTTTTTTTTTTTTTTTAAGCAGAATGACATGAGGGTGAGTAAATGACATTTTCATTTTTCGGTTCAGCTATCCTTTTAAAACCTCTGATCTATCACTTTTTCATTCAACGGAATTTCCAAAACACTGGTAAGGCTCCACATACAGAGCTAAACAGTTATGTGTACTTAAAGAGACAGTTCACGCTGTCTCATGAAAACTCGTTTTGCTCTCATATTATTCTAAACCAAGATTAGATTATATGTTCTTTGTAAAAATAATACTGGTCTTTTTTTCTCGTATCACCTTTTCTAAACCGCAGATTAGTGATTATATGTTTCTTTGTCAAAAAAAGCGTGGAAGTTCTAAATAATCCTACTGGTCTTTTTTTTCCTTATGCACCTTTTTCTGTCTCCACCGAGAAAGTGAATCATCATGTGTTTGGAATGATTATGAGGATGACGATTTCAATTTTCATGTTTATATCACATCTTTATTTTTAAGGATCTGAGCAGCAGACACCACCTGACTGCAAATGTTAAATATCACATCTTTATTGTATATAGAATAATCTTCCCAATTAGAAAACAATCTTCCCCTCATACAACCAATCATTCTCTCAGATGATGAGTTAAATTAGGTCAAATCACTGTTTAAAGTGTGAAATGAGGTGAGTCTGAAACTGAATCAAACTGGTAAAGTTGCAACCAAATCATTCTGACGTATGAATATTGTGGGCAAAGCACTGAGCTAAATTAGCCGACAGAGTATTTTTAAAAAACTGCAATTAATGATTAATAAATTAAAGTTATTATGATACTTGGATAATAAAAATTACATTTAAAATGCAATATGTTAATAGAATTAGTATTATGCTTCAAAAAATTCTATAACAATATAGTAACGTATCTTTTTATAACCTGATAAGCCGACTTAACAGTTCGAACTACAACTTAAAGAATCGGCTAGTTTAAAAATGTCAGTGGCAAAACAGATAAACCGCTTTTTGTTGAGTGATTATAACGTACCAAATCGGCTAGAAAAAAAACATGGCTTTAAAAAAAAAAAACAAGAAATATGCAGAGAACAAACATGACCTGGTACCTCCATCAAGAAGCTCTTCTGAGATCCTCCAATTACAGGCAGATGAACTGATTGTGGTACCTCCATCAAGAAGCTCTTCTGAGATCCTCCAATTACAGGCAGATGAACTGATTGAATTCGCTGGATCGGAGTTAGATGGGGGTTAGTGTTTAAGACCCGTGGAGTACTATCATGAAAGACAATAAATTGCCAAACCGCACAAGATTATTAGCAGGGGATCCTTAAATGATGCCAGTCGGGAGCAAGGCAGATAGATATGCATAAATTACATATAGTAAAATAGCATTCTTGTAATTACAAACACTATAAATGCAAACACTAGACATACATCATATTAACAGACTTAGAGTAAATATATGTTCCAAAACCCAGTGAGCTGACTACAGAGGGAGCAGTTTAAGGCACCATAAACGTGCAAAGACTTTTTTGAAAGGTAGGCAACTTTATGCTGCTTCATGTCATGCAATCCCTGAATGCAGTGTGACAAGTAGCAATCCATGTGAATTCCTTTGTGACAAGTAAAAAAAAAAAAAACAATATATATATAGATTTTAGGCTATACTATAATATGATATATCTAGATAATATACTATATATACAATAAAAAAAGAGAAATATCTTTTATAAAAAAATTCTGAAATAAAAAAGTTTAGCATTTTTAAAAATATACTGGGTTAGAATCATAATAAAAAATATACCATTTTAACAGAATAAATATAATATATGAGCAGTTAAAAAATAAAAATAAAATTTAAAACAATTAAATCAATTAAATAATGTTAAAATAATTATTTCAATTAAATACACATTAATTAGTACTCCATCTAATTACAGGTAAGATAATTATTTAATTATTAAATAAATTGCATATTAAATAATTATCCAACAACACATATTTATACTCACATAATAATTTTTTTATTTCATCATCCATCAATAAAAAAAAATCATTATCATCAATAATTGTCCAATAAAAAATTTAATATTCATTCACCTACCATAACATCACAAAAAAATCTTCTATAGATTATCAAAATGTTCTTCAAACATTGGTTCCTTTATGACATTTAATGCAAAATAATAATAATAATAATAATAATAATAATAAAATAAAATAAAAACTTTTGGAACCTTTATTTTTTAAGAGTGTATTAAATTTTCTGTGTTTTGCATGAGTACCACTATCCATTACAATTATAATAGCATAATAAAAAAGTACCATCTCAATTAACACTGCAGACATAAACGTGGCTCGCTATGTGAAAATCTAAAACAGACAGCAACGTGGCTCGCTAAGTTTTGAAATAGAGCTTATATTTAGAGGCACAGGATCTAAATCTAAAAGAGATAATTTTGTGTTTTGTCCAGTGTGTGATGTGTCAAACTTGACTTCTGTCGAATCGTTTTGAACCTTCCATTGTCAACTTTTCTCTTTTTTCCACATCTAATTTCTCACTCATAATGAGTCTGTCGTTCTGAATGAACTGGGATGCGCAAACCAGGCCAAAAGAAAAACCAAACACACATCTCACTTAAAACTAAAAATTTAACACCAACACAAACAATCTAAAGGTCACACATTAACATATAAATAAACAACATATTCTACTTTCTACGTGGGAGGACTTTCTGACCAATTTCATGCTTCAGATGTCTAGTTTAAAAGTCATATGCGCAGAAGAGTCAAGGTTCTTCTTTACCTCGCTGAAGACACCCACACACTTCACTGAGCTTGTGCTGATTAGTCACGAACTTGGGCCAAAAAAGAAGAGAGCTGAGAGAATGAGGAGACCAAGGTTGTCGATTCAAAGATAATTGATAAAAGAGTAATACGGATCGCACAGCAGGCACATTAGCAAAAAACGAGAATTAACTCATCTAAATGTCTTGCCTCATTGTTTAAATGCAATGACATGGAAACATGAAGCTTGAAGCATTTGCTTTACTTGTTTAGAGTATGCTTTTGGTCTTAAAGTGGTGTAATTTAATATCCTTCCAACTTTCCAGTTGAAAAAAAAAAAAAAACTTGTTTTTTAATCCAAAAGGAATTTCATATGCTAAAAGTATAAATGTGATTACTAGTGAAAAATCCACCTGAGAGTAAAGTTCAGATAAGAAGATCATTACAGCTGAGAGTGGGCTGATGGAGACTGATAGTATAAATTAAGAAACAGAAAAGAATAACATGAGTTTGTTTCTAGCTTTGTTCCAAATCTAGTAAGCTGCTTTGCTGTCTACTGCATATATAGACAACTCACTTACTGAAATGTATTAGTGGCTCAGTGTATTTTAGTATCACTGATATACTATTATAGTTTTGTTAATATTTTGAATTAGATTTAATTTTTATAATGTTTTGTTTTGTTTCTATAATTTTTATTTTTTTAATATGCATATAGTTTTTTTTTTATTTATTAAGGCTTCATGTTATTTTATTATATATATTTTTTTATTTAGTTCTAGTAATGTTTATTACTTCCCAGATGACAAATTTAGTATTAAATAAACATTTAGGGACATTGTTTTAAATGGAATTCTAAAATATTAAAATGTCTCGTTGTCTTGTGATTATAAAAATTTGTAAAAGCTACAAAAAACATTTCTTACAACATTCTACTGACTTTATTTAACCCAAAATATAATATTATTGAATGTTTATTTCTAATTTCTAAGAATGTTAAAACGTCCTCTAAAATGTTCTTATTGTAATTAACTTAAAGTTGACTAAATAATAATTTAACATTCCACTAACTTTTTCACCCAAAATGTAATGTTTATTTTTAGATTCTATGTTTGTCTCAAAACATTGAGAACATTCATCAAGTAATAATAATATCATAAATAAAGAATGTTGTTTTTTAAATATTATTTCGTTTTATTTTAGTTAGTGTTTGTTTATTAAAACTAACAATGTTTTTATGCTTTTAGTGTTAGGTAATGAGGGCAAACAGTGAGTTGGCTCCTCTCAGCTCACTAACAGATGACCATTTGTTTTTATGTTTGCATGTTGCTAAGCTAACGACACAGCATAGTATGAAATAGCTTAGAAACTGAACTTCATAAGGCATGTGTTGCTCTCTAGTTTAGGACTAGCTTTTGGTCATATGCAAACTTTGTTGCACAGCTTAAATGCCATTAGGCAGTTCGCTAGGTTTCTGGATGTAATTGTGTGTTGTGTATTTTTTTTTTTTTTTTGTTTTTTTTAATGTGACCCATCAGAAGCGGAAGGACACAAACAATAATCCTCATGCTGGTTAACTTATCCGTTGTCCTTTTCATAGGCTGTGACAACGAGGGGTGTCTGTTTTCAGAGGTTTGATCTCCTCATTGTCTAATCTGGACTGCATTCTCACACCAATCAAGCCAGGGACCAAGGTCCTTACCTCATCAGTCCACATGACAGGAAATCTTGGCGCTGGCTTCCTCGTGACCTTGTATGAGGGACTGAGTTCTTTATAGAGAGTTCCCTGCTTCGTTAGTCTATGCAGGAATAGGGCCGAGTACCATACGGTTGATTTCGGTTTTAAAAACAGGCTGCATCTATTCTATAATCAAGTAAATATCTGTCCTCCATTCCCAACAAATTATATCCAACATCACATTCCATTCTGGAGACGCATTTGACAAGGTGAAGTGTGTTCATTTTTATAATTAAAATACTTAATATACTGCAGGGTCTAATGATCAAAGGCAAGATATTTGTAGCATGATTTCCTGTGTAGCTTGCGCAACAATTTGCTCTGTTTATTTAACTGCATCTGAAACAGTGACATTAATTCACCCAATGGAATAAATTTTCGCGGGATGATTCACATTGTTTATCTAAAACAAATGAATGTAACTGTGATTTTTTCAGGCAACAATGAGACTCCTGGGAGGTCTTTTACCCCATTATTTATCCTCCGTATGAGATTTACAAAAAAAAAAAAAATTCTAAATAGGGCTTTGAACCACAATCAGCCGCCTCCTCTGAGGAATCACAATTCATCATATTTGGTATTCAAAGGATGGACGCTATTAGAAAGTAAGGAAACAGGTAAAAGACTGTGTACTTGATTATTTCATGAAGTAAAAAAGTATGATGCGAACCAGAAAATCCAAATCAACAAGTGGTCAGAAAAGACATTTATCAATGTGACAAAAGTTTTCTATTTTAAATAAACAGTGAATAAAATATTAAGAAAAAAAATGTTTCTTAAACACAGCAAAATCAGCATACGTAGAATAATTTCTGAAGTATGATGATAACAGGAATAAATTAGATTAAAAAAAAAAACCAGTCAAACAGTAAATTTCACAATATTATAATTTACTGCT
This sequence comes from Cyprinus carpio, assembly GCF_018340385.1. NCBI lineage: Eukaryota > Metazoa > Chordata > Actinopteri > Cypriniformes > Cyprinidae > Cyprinus > Cyprinus carpio. The sequence goes on from NC_056601.1 coordinate 30,533,447, forward strand.
GCTTTTTAATTTATAAATGCACACTTGGTGAGCATAAAAGATCTTAATAAAATTATAATAAAAATGAAAAATGACCAACACCAAGGTTTTGAACAGTTAGAGTATAGATTTGAAAATGTTCATATACAGTAATCTTTGGTAACAGAGGACAACAGTACAACATTGACCAGTCCAAACCAAGGCTTTAAACGCAGATATAAACACAAATGACAACAGATTTCTCACCAGCTTGAAATAATTTTAATTCTTCCACGAAGGAAAAAGAGGATTGTTTTGAGAAACACTGTCTGGTTTTCATTTAATTTTACACTTCACTTGTGAATAGTCTGCTTCATTTAATCTTGCATTTGTGCTATTTTAATGTCCAGGTAACCCGTTTTCCCCATAAAAAAAAAATTCCTTTTACATAATGTAAAACCAACACTAAGATGCGGTCCATTTACTCACCGAATCAATGCTCTGTCTCCTGGTCGTCTGATGAGTCAGTGTTCGCTGCGCAGGAGCTGTTCAGATTTGCAGGCCGCATGAAACCTCATTTAAGTAAATTACTCTTGCACTCAGGACGCTAAAATGATATTCTCCTGAACATTTTCTTGCCCATTGGACAGACATCACTGTGTTTCAGGAACGAAATCTGCTATGTGTGCAACTTTAACTTTCAGCATTATGTAATGATTGTATTAGTCTATACAGGAGCAGTTAAGAGGGGGGCCGACAGTTGGGATGTGCTTAATTGTGATGTAAGCTGCGTCTCTTTATGAGTAAGTGTATATGGGTGAAAAAAACATATAACTTTTACTTAATAAGCCATCAACAAGCTTTTTTACAATCACAATTACTGTTACTTCATACTTAATTCTGTTTGGGAATCCCACATTTGTTTTATGCAATCTTAGTGCAAATTTTTCTTTGGTGGATGATTTAAAACAGGTGGTGGGCGAAAAATGCAAATAGCTTACAACTGATGGCAAGGGAGTCCATAGCTGAGAGATCTGCGCTTAGGCATATGTTAGAGCGGGTGCAATGCGATACAGACACGGGCTGTGCAAGAGACAGAGCGGAAGCTTACCTGGGCCTTGGTATGCTTCTTTTCTACTACGTTCTGCACGTCCTCTTCTTGCACAGCATTTCAAAGTAATACACATGATTGTGTCCAGTTGTAGATACGGTGGTTAACAATGGCCTTTGCAATTCTCCATAACACTGTAGCAAATGTGCATAGGCAATGATCAAAACAAAAAACACACTCAAACGTCTTTTTAAACAACATAGCAACAGCCTTAGCCATGCACCTAGCAAACACCCTACACTGTAAAGAAAATATATAAATAAAATAAAAATGATAATAAAAAAAATAAAACCTTTGAAAATAGGGCACAGTTTACTGCATTGGATTATGAAGGTAATTTTCTGTATTGATTTTTTTACAGGTGTTTACCACCGCGCCCGTATTGTTTACATTTTGCACCTATGCATGGGTATTTGTAGGGTTAAACAATGAAATGTCCCATAAAAGTGATAGGATTAATGCCCCTGGTAGAAAATACACCAGTATCATTTTTTTAAACAGACTTAACAGATTTTTCACATCATACATTTGTAAAATGCACCCGTTATAAATCAAAAGGCCAAAAAAAGAAACAAACCCCACAATAAGATGGAAGAGAACCAGAGTCGAAACTAGAGAACGGAATATCTTAGAAACTAAGCACATGCCTTGCAGCTATCCATAACAACATAGCAACGTGTGTAAGCCAACTACTACAACACAACCCTAAAGGTGAAATCAAATTTGCTAAATTTTGCACTCCAAAAATGGTCCATTTTACATCCTATCGTTAGTGTAGCAATGTAACGAAAACATGGCTTCTAGAGCAGTAATGTTTCAAATCAAGCTGCTTTCTCGATGAATGTGAGATCAAAATCTGCATTGGGAACTTTTTTGGCCCTTAAAGCAAACTCTCAATTTGCACAATTCCTTTGAGAAATTAATTGAATTTTGCCCATGACAATTTCACAAAGCAACACTGACTTTTTCGTCTGCATTTCTTAAATTGCATGCCAAATAAATGCCCGTAAACACAGATCAGTAGTTTTTGTATGTGCAATCACATATAAATATTTTGTTTGACTTTTATTGTGGGGTTGGAAAACTTTTGAAAACACTACTAGTGGTGTTTCCTAAGCCAAACATCACTCATTACTGTACTTAATGTATGGATCCCACATTGTTTGTGCATTATTTTTCAACACTTTCAAATATATGTTTTTTCACCTGGCGGACATTTTTAAACACTATTTGAATGCACATAAACTAATGATCTGATAAGCATATGCAAATTGTGATGTTACTAATTACATATGGAAGTTTTAACCTTTTGCTTTTTGACAAGCGTGAAGGAGTGTGATCATTAGCATTCGTAGCGCAGGAAGATGGGTTGATTGAGCTGTGTTGCATTAAATGAAAGCCTGTCGCCAACAATAACCAGAACCCGCCGCACAGTAAACATGCCTCTCAGAAGCATCTGATTAAAATGCAAAGAACTTAATTACTTATGACAGGATGTGTTTACCATCACATTATGGCATAAAAGAAGCCCCCCCCCCATACATAACACCTGATTTTATAATTCCACAAGTCGTTAACCAACGTAGAATTGTTAATTTTTCAACGCTCCCTGCTTTGAGGCACATTTTCATGTAATTTTCAACGTAGGCGAGTGATTTGTTGCTTTGATAATTACCAAATAATTCACATTCCAGATAATTAGACCAAACAACCCTGTGAGCAAGAGAATTCATTAACAATCTTCACTACTGATGCTTCGTTTGAAAGGCATATCACACATTCTATCTCTCCATTGGCACTCGTTTGTAAGACGCTATCAGATATATCATCATACTCTGATTAAGCTTTCTGATGTTTCCTAGAATCTGCGGGGGGAGAAATCTTTGTTTTTCTTTAATTAGTTTTCAGTACAGTTTATTTACATTTCATTTCTTGTTACCTGTATGAATTAAATGAACTAAACCAAACTTTACTGAAGATTTCCCATCAATCAGTATTCTGAAATATGCCCTATGGCCTCCCTGTGTACACAGTGCCGATCTATGCCAAGAGTTATGTGAATTATTATCAATAAATACTTTTCCACTGATGAGAAGATTCATACTGTGACCCTTTATGGCTGTATTTGCTAGAAAGTCCAGCGGCAGACGAAAAAGTTGTTGGTGTGGAACCAGGAAGGTATCCCAGAGAAAAAAAAAGGGATGAAAGGAATCAATTAATGTAAATCAACATCATTGCAAAGAGTTGCACCATCAACTATTGCGCACACTGTGCTTTAAAGGAATAGTTCACCAAAAAATACATTTTGCTGAAAATTTTACTCATCCTCAAATATCCAAGATGTAGATGATGACCTGTTTCTTTCTTCAAAAACTCAGCTTTGGAGAAATGTAGCATTAATTACCAATAGATCTCTGCAGTGAATGGGTGCCGTCAGAATGAGAGTCCAAAACAGTGATAAAAACATCACAATAATCCACATGTAATCCACACAAACTTCAGGTCCACCAGTTAACATTTTGTGAAGCAAAAAGCTGCTGTTTGTAAGAAATGAATATCCATCATTTCCACGAATCCATCAATCCACATTTCAACTCAAAGGGATAGTTCACCCAAAAATGAAAATTCTGTAATTTATAAATTTTTGTGTTAATTTGTGTTCTAAAGATGAACAAAGGTCTAACAGGGTTTGGAACGACATGACTGAAAGTGAAAGTGACATGACATACAGCCAAGTACGGTGGCTCATATTCAGAATTCGTGCGCCTTGCATTTAACTCATCCAAAGTGCACACACGACGCAGTGAACACCACACACACACTGTGAACACACACCCGGAGCAAAGTGGGCTAGCCATTTATGCGCGGTGCCCGGAAGCAGGGCCTGCAGAGGTTGGCGTTGCCTTGCTCAAGCCACAACATCTCAGTCATTGGTATTGCCGGTCCCGAGACTGGAACTCGCAACCTTTGGATTGTGGAGTCCCGACTTCCTAACCATATAGGCCACGACTTCCTACTCACAGCAGGGTAAGTAGTAATTAATCAGATTTGTTTATTTTGGGGAACTAAACCTTTAACAATTGGTTACTGAGTCGGCATCAGAAAAGTCCCATATATTACTTTATATAGAGTAAAAACAAAGTCAAACAGTAAAAACAGTATTTTTTCAAATTATGCTTGGTTGATTACTGGTTTTAAGGACCACAGGGGACTGGACTTTTCACTAGAGATTATTATATGGATGTATGGACTTGTATTTTGGCTTTTTAAAGTAAAAAAATTTAAAAGTACATTTTAAAGTAAGGATTTCTTTTTTACAAACACGCCAGCTCTTTTGTTTCACTAGACATTAATTAATGGACTGTAGTCAATGTGGATACTGTGATGTTTAATCAGCTGTTTTGGACTCTCATTCTGATGGCATTCACGCAGAGGATCCATTTGTGTGGCGCAAGTGATGTAATGCTACTTTCTCCAAATCTGTTCTTGATAAGAAACAAACTCATGCTACCTCTTGGATTGTCCTGAGGGTGAGTACATTTTCAGCAGTTTTTTTCATTAGTGTCCATTCCTAAAAAACCTGTAAGGCATCCAGCCTCTAGTTGCTGCTCTTGTAATGACTTTCCCAACCATTCTAGCTGGCACTGACACTCATGAGTGTGTAATGAACTTTCCCCCTCCACAGGTGGCCCCGGCCATTGTAGAAACATCTTTGGGGTACCACTAACTAGTACGTGTTTCTCCCCCCTGCTGGTCATTTATCTTGTTTGGTTCCTGCTGCCTATTTACGTGTGCCTCTGCCTTTGAATTGTGTTCATTCTTGAGCCTACTTCGCACGTGTAAACCTTAGCCTATGAAAAGCCAGGTTAGTTAAATTTTCCGGGATTTGTGTTTTGCTCATCTTTTGTTTTGTATTTTACTGAGGAAGCACTGGTCCCTTTATGTTGTACTTTGAACGTCCATTCCTTCCTGCGGCTTCTGTCTAAACCAATACACTCTGCACCATAGAAGTATGTATGGGAAATCCTGAGAGATGTCGGGGCTTATTGTCACTCCAGTGCACTACTAGTATTTGGATTAACAACCTAACTGTTTCCCAAGCAGAGAGCAGTAAGGTTGCATACCATCATCACTCTGATCACCGTAAAAAAGCGCTGGACTGGGGCTAAATCACGGCACTGTGGTTGGAACGACACTTCCCACTTATGGAAAGTTGTGCTATATTGTTGCAGAGGTGAGGATGTTCCTTTCATCACCGCTGCTATTGGGGTAGAGGTTGCACCACAAGATGTCTTTCAGATCTCTCAAGTGCCGAGGGAGGTGTAGCAGAGAATTTCTTTTGAGTTCAACACTGATTAGCCAACAGAGAGCGATTGGCCCAAATGAGCCCGGTATCGAATTTCCAACGTGCCCCCTCCCCTGAAACTCAAGGAGTGACCTAGAGTGGCCTTCTGGGATCGCGTCCTTCCTGACTTAGAGTTCCTTTTTGACATTGCCATCCGTGTGTACCACCGCATTCGCGGAGGCGCAAACGGGAACGCTTGTTGGGAGTCTTGTCTTGCCTTGAGGCCCCAAGTTTCTAGCAGGTACCCTTGATCCACCTCCACTCCCCAATGAAGTTATAGGAACCCATGGCAGCTGGGAAGGGCCAGACAGTTCCACAAACCGAGAGGGAATGATGCAATGAGGGAAGAAGTGCTGTTTTGTACTGTGGGTAAGCCTAGACCACTTCAGGTCCAAAGCTGCGCGGAGCTGACTCGTTCAAAGACAACTCTCGTCCGAGTAAGAGGGTGGCTGGGACTGAGAGTAATCACTATTCCCAAACCAGTGCGGCTGGGCTGGGGTTACAATAGTGGTGTCACTGGATTGGGTTAACCAACACACAAGCTTCGGGCCTTTCCTAGATTCAGGGGAAATTTTATGGATTTTACTTTAGCCAGACACCTGAGAATTCAGCCCATCTCTCTTCAAGAACCCCTGACCATAACTGCAATTGGACGGGAGACCTCTGGGCGCTGGTCAGGTGAGACAGTGCACTACACCTCCTCCATCTCAAAATTTGTTGTCATCAAGGAGAAGATACAGTTTTTTTCTTGATTCCATTCACCCAGAGTTTCCAAACTGGTAATCCTTGGTTTCCCAGATGGTTATCCCGTCCACAATCCACACATAGATTGGACAGCCCGGGCAGTGATTGATTGGGGTACTAATTGTGGTATTTTGGTTCTTTCTGCTCTGTTATTTTTTTCCTAGTTGCTGGCGAAATCTTCCTGACCTACCCGACCAACCACTTCCAAGCTGCTGCCAATCCACAGAGGTGCTAACTATCCCCAAGCTAAGACCTGTATCCTCCAGTTGTTCCCTAGTGATCCCTCCTGAGCTGTCTCGATACCCCTCAGAAGATATATGCAGACCTCTGTGGCCGCTTCTTTTTGTTTGGCCACCCCACAGACCGTATAACTGTGCGAATTGATCTGCTACCAGGTACCCTGCTCTACTCGAGGGGATACTTATTCCCTCTCTGCCCCAGAAAGAGGCTGTCCATGGAGGAATATATCAATGATGCTCTTAACAATGGATTTTTATCCGTCCATCTCTGTCATCAGTAGGGCTGGTTTTTTTTCTCTGGGGGAGAAAAAAGAAGCGAAGAAGTAGAAGGATGGTGGTTCGCTGTGCCCGTGCATTGTACTACCAAAAGCACTTAATAGCCATCACGGTAAAAGGAACCATTACCACTGGCCAGCTATTTACCACAGCCTACGAAACTCCTTCAAGGGGCCAGCCATTTTGCACTAAATTGGATCTTCGAAACGCCTACCCCTCCTACCACCCTTGATTAGGATATGAGAAGGACATTGACTGCCTTTAACACTCCTAAGGGGACACTATGAGTATCAGGTTAATGCCCTTGGGACTAGTTCAATGCTCCAGCCGTGTTTTTTCCAGGCACATATTAATGAATGTGTAACGGGATCTGCTAGACAAGTTTGTGTTTCTTATATCTTGATGACATTCCTCATACTTCCTCATCGTCTCTCATTCAAGAAAAATGTCCCAACCATGTCTGTACTGTCCTGTCCTGACGGATGAAGAATGGACTCTTTTTGCATGGAGTTGGGGGAGAAGAGCAAATTTCATGTCCCCGCTGTCTCTTTACTTGGGTTTTATAGTCTCTAGCTGACAATGTCCAGAAGGATCCCGGCAAGATCCAGGCAGTTTTCTGAATTGGCCCCAACCATGCTCTGTCAAAGAGAGGTGCCAATTTTACCGGAGGTTTTGTAAGGGGAAACAGGTCAATTAGCTCAAAGGGAAATCATTAAGATTTAAAAGGGAATTTGAACAGAATCACTGGTTTTACGGCTGAATCACTGAGACGGCCAGCGATTTCACTGGAACGAAGCCGTATAACATCAACTCTGCAATGGATAATTAATATCCAAAAATATTCGTGAAAACACTATTAATTAGCACAGTAACAAGATCGGCAGGTTAAGACATTAACTTGTAAGCACAAAAACACAAGATACTTCTCTTTTCAACCATATGAATAAGGCTTTATTGATAAATCTAAGACAATATAAACTAATCTAACAAATAAGCACATGCACTCACCTGTTCACACAAAGTTGCAGGAAGAAAGAGAGAAGAAAGTTAGGAAAGAATGGGTTTAAGGAGACATGAAAAATGTTGAAAATCCCAAGTTTAAAGCAATACGTGAAATTGCATAGACATGAACAACCATCAATCACTTAATTAACCCTCGCATTGAGTCCTTCAATTGATGGTAAAATTATAGTTAGATACACCAGTTCAGCTTGTCTGGAGGTACGTTGGCGTTGCGTTGCCTGTGTAAAGGGGGTTCCCTTTGTTGTCATTGAAAAGGGTGTTTCCAGAGGTTGCTGATTGGCTGGAAGTTCAGTAGTCATTGAAGTGACGTCTTCTGGGAAGCCCCGTGGTTTGGGCGTTGGCTGACGATGCGGAGTTGTGGGCCCTGGTTGTTTAAGGTTGAACGGCACACTCGAGGTCAGACTCAGAGACACAGCGTTACAAAACTTAACGTCAGAACACGAAAAAACTCTCAACGGAAAAGAAAAGAAACTAAAGTAAAAGAACAGAAGTAAAGTTTGATGAGAATAGGTGGTGTTTCTTCTCCATCGTGGCTAAGTAGCAGCAGTCGTAGCAGGGCCGAAGCACACGCTGGAACGGCACTGCGACAGAACGCTAAAAGTGATGACTAAAAGCAAAAGCTAACAAGCAAAAGCTAAAAGCCAAAACCAAAAGCAAAATTTTATGTTGTCCTGAGTATTTAAACTGGCCTTTTTTGGCCACACCTAAAATGTTGTCTGACCAATTAGATATTGTCTTTGCTCGGGGTATCATATGAATCATATGTTATCTTATCAAGCACGTGAGTTTAAAAGGTCCCTCTAGGAAGTTTCAGTCTGGTTCTTCTCTTCTGTAGGTGGGGAGGAACGAGTCAATCAATTGATCATGATTAACCATCATGGGTTTTACATGCGCATGGTCAGCTGTGCATCTCTTTGAGTTAAGTTTTCTGGATGTGTTTTCTGCTCATCTTTTTGTTTTGTATTTTACTGAGGAAGCACGGCTTCCTTTCATGTTTGTACTTTGGGAACTTGGAATCTTCAGTAAAGCCCTTTTGTTCGATCGTCAAAGCCTGCATGTTATTGGCTTCTGCATCTTGGGTCCATCGCAGTTTGATTCCAGCCTCAGACACCCATTACAAGACCCTATTAATACACCATCATCATACACCAATAAAAAAAACAATTGTAAAATGTAGAAGAAAGAAGAAAGAATGTCTGTCTGGCCAAGAAAATGCCCACTTAAACAGGAATAGAGACATCTAACTCTGACCTACCAGGAAGAGCTTGCATAGGCCAACCAATTCAGATTTAGAGGTGGGCAAATCTGTTGTTTGTGACCAAGCCAGAAATGTTATTTAAATTTTATTTCAGATATTCCTAATTAAAAGAGTGCATTTAAATGGAAAAACCGATTACTGATGTAACGTATATACAAGTATCATTGAACTATGAAATAACTTGCTTTATGTCTTGTAGCACCTTACTGTACTACTGTAAATACACAAGTGCAGTAATATTTAATTAACAATATACATAATGAACCTAAAAATTAAAGTCATTAAACACCTAACACATCCGCACATACAAAATATTTTCTGATTCTGAAAATATTTCATCAGTAATGCACTTAAAACTTTCACAGAAGCCTTTTTTTTTTTCTTTTTTTATCTGCTGTCCTATTTTTGTTTTGTGGTTTTGTGTTTTGCCCATTCATAACGATTAAATATCCTTCTTAAGTGATTCATCTCAAAATCAAAACTGTGCTTCCAAACTCCTTTTGCCACACATTTCACCTCCGCGTGGAGTTTCACAAAACATTGTGAATGAAAAATCAATATTGTTCAAAAAAACAAAAAACAAAAAAAAAAAACAAAAAAAGGAATAAAAAAAAATCAGGTTTAAAATGTGTACATTTTGTACAGTGATATTTCTATAATTTTTTCTACTCTTGTAAACAAATAGTATGTCTAACAGCAGATGTCATGAATGTCAGCTCTGGAGCGTTCCAGGCCTTGTTACCAATATGTGTTTTTGTTATGTCGCTTTTGGTCAGGTTCTACTTTTGCCATAGAAAAATAAAGACTTATTTATCAAACCCAGCGTATGAATAATGTTTTTGCATGACTTCAAACACCGATATATTATGAAGAGAACTAGAAATAGAGATCCTTGAAAAAAAGCAAACATTCAGACCAACTATATGTCACATTGGGTTAGATACACGCCTGATAATGTTTTTGCAAAACTTTGCAAGGTCTGAGGTGAAGTTGAGCCACCTTTTTTGTTTCAAGCACTGTGTATGACATCCTGTCAGGAATACATTTTTAGCAAAAGAGAGACCGGAAAAAAATAAAAAAGGAAAAAAGGAAGCAGTGCAGGCTAACCGTTGTGGCCCACTAGGGGTGTGAGTCATAACTTGCCTCCAGTTATTATTAATCTTCCAAATTTCCGTCCTTGTTCTGATATTGAAATTAGATCATTAATGCAACATAATTCCTGTGAAAATGACCAGGGCCACATGGTTTCATTTTGAATGAACAGACATCGAGCCTATTTTGCCTGTTGGCTATCTTTATAAAAAAACGAAAACAATTTTCCCCAACACATCTCTTTTTGACCCTGATGTTTATTCACACGATTCAGCCAATTTGCATGTGTTTATGTAATACTATGCATATTAGGGGACTAATGCCATATTGTACATTTCCGCTCACAAATCACAAGAGAATCCCTCTGTTGTGGTTCCTTTGTCCATAAAAGACTTTGCAATAGTCAGATGCAGGAAAAGGAAGTTAAATTGTGAAATCTGTCATTTCAAATTATCAGATATAAATCATTATATATCGATAAGTGAACCCGAAAAAGTATTTGGACACCTAAAATGTCTAAATGTCACATGTTTTATGGCAACAAATATCAAACCCAAGTTACATCTGCAAAGAAATACTGCTTTGAGATTTCTGCATCTTACTGCAGTTAAGCTTAGAAAGAAAAAAGAAAAGAAAGAAAAGACAGAAAGAAAGAAGAAAGAAGTATTAATAAATTTAATTTTATCTATATATAATATATACTATCTATATAATATACTTCTGGTTGCATGTGTAATATGAGATATTTAGTTTGTCTGTCCTTTATAAGTTAATTAAAATCAAGTTTGCAGCAGTATATAATGATCTGAAGTGATGGTCAGTTTATGTATGCCTGTGGTATGTGTGGGATTCATCTGTATTTGGATCAGGCTGCATATACAGTAAGTAAATCTCTTTAAGTGTTCAAGCAAAGGAACTGCATGCTGTCAATGACATGAATGAGAAAAGTGCACCCTGTGCCAGACATTTTAATTTTATGCTTTTTGCTTGCTCTGAGCACTTAACTGTTCCCAGGTATAATTTCAGAATCTGTGATTAACTTAAGCTCTTGCTCTCTCTACTTCTTTAAACGCTAAAGTGAACGCAACCCCTGTGCTAACATTGAGTATCATCATTTTGAAAGAGCAGAAAGTCAGAAAATAATCACAGGATACTAAAGTTTACTGTTCAGACTTACTGGCAGTCTGCAAATTGAAAACCCCCCTATCAAAAACACTGAGACAAGCTGATACTCACACACAAAAAAACAACCAAACAATTCTATACTGTGTGTGTGTGTGTGTGTGTGTGTGTGTGTGTGTGTATACAGTACACTGAACAAAATTATAAACGCAACACTTTTGTTTTTGCCCCCATTTTTCATGAGCTGAACTCAAAGCACTTCTCCTTTGCTGAGATAATCCATCCACCTCACAGTTGTGGCATATCAGGATGCTGATTAGACAGCATGATTATTGCACAGATGTGCCTTAGGCTGGCCACAATAAAAGGCCACTCGGCGTGAACAATATTTGAGAGAAATAGGCCGCCAAAACAAAAGTTTTGCTTTTATAATTTTGTTCAGTGTATATATATTCACCCAGTTTCATCTGATACAACTAACTGGACTTACAAGTCATATCCGCAATGTTTTAGCAGATTTCAATGAATCCTTCATAGAATTTTTTTAAAAAAAATACAAGCCAAGTCCAGTAAACACAGTGTGACAAATCTTCTTGAACAAATCCTGCATCAAATGCTGCTGAACAAGAGAATATTGATTTAATGTACTCCAGTATACTGAGTATTTTTAATCTCCACACGTACTTAAAATCTTTGACGTCCTAAAAAGTATAAGAAATTCAATGCTGCACAGGAATGGTACTATTGTCTCATGAAGTCAGTATGCACCATGTCCATCTGCCTGCGTTGAAACCTATTTTAAACTCAATACAAATATATGCTATTCTGCAACATGTGTTACAACCAAAACGCCAGGCTGCCCTTTTGAGCTCAGACAAAATTACCATCGAGCCATTATCTGAGGGAGTCAACCATGATGCCCTTCAAACAGAAAGGCCACTCATATTGAACTAGTGATGAACTGGCCCGTTATGCATGTTGTATAAAGTACGAAGTGCTGATGCTTTGTTTTTCTATATTATATCGCTACTTCTCATGGTGTCAGTCTCATTTGTGCCAGAAATTAGGTAAAAGCATGTATGCCAACATAAGCATATATTGTAAATATTATATTAGATGGATACAGGCCTGGAGTCCAAAAAACTATGTGTCCAGATGATATATGATTTGTTAGTTGATACTGCTTAATATACTGAGCCCAGATGGTTTCTCCAATCCTGTAGCTTTTCACTTATTGGAAGATAACTCACGGAGGGAATAACTTAGTTGACCAAGGGCTTTTTTCTCAGGAGAAGAAAACACTATAAAACTAACAAATGCGTTCTCTGTGGCCAATGGCATTACACTGCTGCTCATGGTTAAGCATAAAATCTAGTATATAAATTTTTCAATGAATGGAAAAAATGTTAACATATAAAAACCACAAACCCTTGTACACAATAGAAATACAATTTTTATAATTCGATTGGGATTATCTTTACTGTTTTGTGCTATAGCAGAGTCAGTTGGAAGGCATTTTCGAATATTATTTTTGGCATTTTGCAAGTCATGGTGCTTGTCCGAAGACACTACCATTTCAGGTTTTTGGAGAATCCAGTGCCAGACGATTGCATTCTAAATGGTGCACAGTGTTTAACTCAAGAATTTATATGATAGATTAAGGTGCTGAAACATCTACTTGCATACCTATCAAATTATTGATTTTTACATTGTGCTAGCGAAAACCTGCTTTTATCATTGTTGGTATAAGTTAAAAAAGGGGCTTATGAAATCCAATTTTACTGAAATATACGCGTATAAGCTAGTGACGTCACAATTCCAAAATATTGTAAAAATTCTACTACTTGTTTATTCGTCACAGCTAGCATGAATTATATCACAAGGTTTTATTTTTGGACTGTGTTTAGTTTTGTGGTGCCATTAGCTAATCTGAGTATTCCATGATGTAACTTTTCCTGCAACTGTACAGGTGATAAGTCACTATGACAGTTGTTTTGCGGATAGGTGTTTATGGCCAGAGTGTGTTTGAGTGTCCAGTACTGCCAGAGTGGACCGGGAGGTGAGATGAATGCAGAAGCTTAAGTACATTCGTCATTGTGTCTCCTCTTTAGCAGTCATTCTCTAGCACTAAATTGCTTCGTGGTATGCTGTCACTGTGTAATTTTGCGTCAAACCATAAAGAATCTAACTTTTAACCGTGATTTATCTATTTTCTGCTTTTTTCAATATGTCCCCAGTAATTTTTCTGTTGTGATCTTCTGTGTAAATGTCTTAAAATGCAGAGTCACTGCCATTTATTGTGAGCAAACATTTAGTGTTAGTGTGTGGCTACAGTGGTGATTATATTCATGCCCCATCGACTGGTTTGGATGATTTTTAAACCATAATTGTTTTGTGATAAAGCAAAGATATGTAGGGTGATCACATCTTCCTATTACTGGAGATCTTGCACATCAATCAAAAACACATTTGTGATTTTGTTAGTCATGCATTTCCTTCAGTGATTGTTTTCTTTCAGTTAGAGCCTATGATGCGGGTTCTGTAATGGCCTAGTCGCTGTAGCCCGACAGGTTTGTATTCAAATTGCAGTGTCTTATGAAGATCAAAGTCAGTCGGATGTAATACAACAATTCATGGCATGTTCCTTTAGAACAATATCTTCAAACAATTTGGTGTAGCCCTCAAAGAGGTGCATCTGAGTGTCAATCTGTAAGTAGCTTCCCTGTTTTGAGAAATTATATGTAAATATTTATAGTCATTACTGTTTTGCCACTGAACATGTTTAACTGACATTAACGCCTGGTAGAATGTCATTACATTAGTTAAAATGCCAAACCAAATGCCACTTGTTTTAATATGAAATGTACACTTTAAAATGTGTCTTCATAGTTTGTTTTTCTTCATCGGAACAGATTGTGGAGAAATCGGTAGCATTACGATCACTTGCTCGCCAATGGTATCCTCTGTCGGTGAAGGGGTGGCCGTCAGAATGAGAGTCCAAACACCTTGTGATAAAAACAACACAATAATAAAGTAATTTCACACCCACTTCAGTCCAGCAATTAATCGTTCTTTGTGCAGGTAAAAAGCTGCGTGTGTGTAGAAAGGAAATCATTATTAAAGCATTTTTAACTTTAAACTTGCCAAAATCCAGTCCTAGAGCCATAATATTTCATTAATTTGCATATTTCTCTCCTGAATCAGACAAGATGACTTTTTCACTCGAAAAGCAGCATATGGATAAGAGACTTGTATTTTGGTAAAAATCAATCAAAACATCTTAAGATGGGTTTTGTTTATGGTGGACTGGAGTGGTGGATTACTTGTAATATTTTGGTGTTTTTGTCATCGCGGTTGGACTCTCCTTCTGACGGCACCCATTCAATGCAGGGGCGGTATCTGTTTTGTTTTTTGAATGCTAAATTTCGTCCAAATCTCTTCCGAATGATAAGAAACAAACTCACCTCTGTGTCTTGGATGACCTTAAGGTGAGTACATGTTATCAGAAAAATTTTGTTTTGGTTTATTGAAATGACTATTACTTTACGGTAATGAAACTGCAAGCGAATGAGGAAGAATACAATCCTATTTAAATCACTGTGATATAGAGGGCAGCATTTTATAACTAGTGGAAATGTAATTTACTGCATTGATTCTTTTCCAGCTTGACGATGCAGAAATAGAGAAAAACATGCAACTTTCAAATGCCATTCTACATTCGAAAGGGCCCTTGTTGCCAATTAATTGCAACTAAATCCCTGCATGAATGGCTCTTCCACAAGGCGGTGAGTGAAATGTAAGTACGAATGGTCCACTTCAAGGAAGAACTGTTCCCTTCAACAGACATCTGTATGGCCCACTTGAAGGGTAATATTCTGAACGATGACATGTAGTATCAGATATGGCCACATCATTTTGATGTACAGTAGGAGTAGGCACTATTGATAACATCCGTAAAAGAGCTCTTTGTGTGTGGTTTGGTGTGTTAGTGTGTGTGGTGTTTGTGTGATGTGTGTGTGGGGTGTGTGGGTGTGTGTGGGTGTGGTGTGAGTGAGTGAGTGAGGTGGTTTAATTAACATCATAGTGTTGAATTGGCACGGTTAAATATTACAGAAATATCTAACTGGTGAACATAGTCCAGGATAAAACAAACAGCAATTACGTTTTTTAATGCCCAGAAAAAACCTCGAATTTTCCTTCAATTTCAAAATGTAATCATTGTGGGACAGCTCAAAGTATCTATGAATGGCCTTGAGAATGGGTCCCAGTTGTGAATAGCATTCAGTTTTTCACGTTTTTGACCATGTTTCTTCCGGTCTCGAGCTGACCTTGAAAAAAGCACAAAAAATCATTTGGAATTCATCGAGTCAGAATCACCCAAGAGATGCCTTTCATACCTCACATACCTCTTAAGACCCGCAGAACAAAAGTTTTAGGGAACAAAAATTGTTTTTCCATGTCGTTACATTGTTTTAAAGAATTACAATATAATGTATTCTTTTAAAAAATATCTCAGTTATATTCATAATTTATGTCCACAACATGGACTCAATTTCTTCACAAAAAATACAAAATAAAAAGACATGACTGAACACGCAAGGCCACAATAAAAACCAATTGATTTTTTAAATCACCAATCCATTTTTAGTTTTCACAATTTTTTTTTTTTTTTAACCAAACGTTGTATAAAGTGATCTCACCATGTTATGATTCCATATACCATTTTTTTCCCTGCAAACTGTGTGTAAAATGACCGATAACGGGTTTTCTCCCTCATTATATACATGTATCTCTAAACTACATCTATTTTGCCTATTAATTGTGTTTTTTGGGGCAACATTTAATGAAAAAAGAAGTGTAATATGGGGGTTTAATTGACCGATTTGCATAATAATATTATATATTTCAGAAATAGGAAAGATAATTTATTTATTATTCATTTGTTATGTCTCTCCACAATTGTATAAACCATTCTTTTAGTCCGTGTCCTCATAAGAATGACATGCATGAATCACGTCCTGTTTTGGTATAAGAAGTCAGTATTTTGATTTAAACCCCATAACATTTTCTTGAGATTTCTGTTATAGCACCACATTTGAAAAATAAAAAAATATATGATTTAAATGAAAAGTACAAACTATTATTATATTTCCATAAGAGTGTCACTAAATTTATTTCAGACATTTGTGGCCAAAGAGAGGAAGTGTTTCATGTGAAACCTCCTCATTGATCTCTGCAAGCCCTGAATTTCTCTGTACAGGACATCCGACTTAAAAACTTGGCTTTTACAGTCTCAGAGAAATTCACAAATATAATGTCCTCATAATGAGGCCGCATGCTTAAATTGTATACAACATATTAGCTGAGCTCCCACACTTTTTTTTTGATAATTAGAAAAAAAAAAAAAAAAAGAAAAAAAAAACAAAAAAAAAAAAAAAGAAAAAAAAAAAAGAAAAAAAAAAAAAAAGAAAAAAAAAAGAAAAAAAAAAAAAAATAAAAAGAGGGGAGGGAAGAAAGAAAAAAAAAAAAAAAAAAAAAATATAAAAAAAAAAAAAGGGGCCATTTCAAAGCATAAACCTAAGAATGTCACCCTGTTCATGACATATATATTACTGTAATACATTTCATTACAAATTAGATGCAAATTCTATTTCTGAAGAGTTAGAACAGGTTATTTGTTGCTTCAAATTTAAATACAAAAATTTGATGTCAACCTGTGTTTTTTAAAGAAACTCACAATTCGCACAGTATTTTTTTTCTTTGGAGAAACTGTGTGATATTTGGATGCTGTGTTTTTGTTTTGATGTGGCTATGCTTCTAGCTATGGTCCACCCTGTCATGTATATTCCACCCCTAATGGTCCTAAGTGGCCAACAGGGTGGATATTTTGAGCTTCAATTACATTAGTTTACAACAAAAATGTGACTATCTAGTAGTTGAGTCTGGTTGTTTGAAGAGAATTTGGTATATTCAATGTACTATTTTGAAAGTACTGTTTTCTAATCATTCTGGCCTTTTTCTGCCAACAGGGTGAACATGTTAGACTTTGGGCAAAGCATTAAACCGCAGATGGAAACAACTGGAAAATTTTTCTGAAAGTTCACTCAACATTATTCCCACCTAACCGTTGGACATTCCTGAGGTCACTAAAGGGATGGCCTTTCCTTAAAGGGGCAGATTCCCAATATGACAGGGTGACAACCATTCAAGAGTATGGTGCAACTCTTTCTTTTTTTGTTATAAAATTTTCCTCAGCATATAATATATATCTATATATAATATAGATATATATAGATATATATTTTTTTTTTTTATTTATTTTACCAAAGTATGGCGTTTTAGCATGTCTACTATTTAATGCAGCAAAAGGAACAAAAAAAAGAAAAACAAAACACTTAATTTATTCATTTTAATTCTTTTAAATAGCCTTATGATTTTTTTTCCCTCTGAAATTCTGTGTTGTGTATTTACATTTTTCTGATTATGAATTAAGGGATAAAACATTAATTTCTCATTTTCATTTAATTATTGAATTAAGCAAACTTAATTTTTTGGCAAACAATGGGATTTACTAATAAAATTAAAACATGGAAGACATGTTGTAGTGATTATTCCTTTAAAATATGTTTTGTTCATAGTAGTACGTAGTAGTAGTAGTAGTAGGCTGCCGTACCATTCTATTGTCCATAGTTCAACCGGACCGTTTATTTTGACGGGTTTGCAGTGAATACCTTTACAGTCTTTGTATGAGTATTGATGCTAGTTTTACTCAAGATCAAACGGCAAAATGTCTCATGAGTGTAGATGTTGTTCATGTGTTTACTCCTCATTTAGTTGAGACGGCAGCGCTGAATCACCCGCTGCGTCACGCAGCTTGGGTTTGTGTGTGGTTGTGTTGCGTTGGTGGTGTGTAAACTGCGGCATCTGCGCCATAACAGAGACAGGCAGAACATGCAGGATTCATATTTAAATACGACTTTTGCGTCTTTATATTTCAGATCCTGGTCCATTGACCTACTTTTTGGTTAATTAATTCAATATTCTGGTGTTTTTTAAATTTTTAACTCATCTCTTCGACCAGTTTCCCTTCCTCGAGCTGGCCCTTGAGAAAGCACACAATCTATTGGGGATTCATGAGTCAGTATCACCAAAGAATGCCTTTCAACCCTCACATAACCCTCCTTAGTAGAACCCGAGAAAAAAGTTTTAGGAAAAAAGTTGTTTTTCCTCATGTCGTTTACATTGTTTAAAGCATTACAGAATAAGTATTTTTTTAAAATATATATTTTATTCAGATTTTGTCACATGGACTCAAATTTTCTTAAAAAATAAAAAGAAAACGTACATTGATGACACGCAAGAGGCCAACAACAATTGATTTTTTTTAAATCACACACAAGTAATTTTTTAGGTTTCACAAATTTTTTTTTTTTTTAACCAAACTTTGTATAAAAGATTCCCTCAACCATGTGATGATTCATATACCATTTTTTCCATGCAAAATGGGTGTAAAAGGACCATAAACTGGTTTTTCTCCATTATATACAATTTTATCTATAAACTAACTCTAATTTGCATATGAATGTGTTTTTGGGGCAACATGTAAATGAAAAAAGAATTGTATAAGGGGAGTTATAATTGACACGATTTTCATAATAATATATTATATTTCATAGAATATTGAAATATAATTTATTTAATTATTCATTTGTTATGTCTCCCAAAATGTGTAATAAACATGCTTTTAGTCCCGGTGTCCTCATAAGAGGACATGCATGAAATCACGTCCTGTTTTGTATCAGAAAGTCATATTTTGATTTGAAACCCCATAACATTTTCTTGAGATGTTCATTTATAGCACACATTTAAAAAAATAGATAGATTTAAATGAGAATTACAAAATATTATTATATTTCCATAAGAGTGTCACTAAATTTATTTCAGACATTTTTGATGGCCAAAGAGAGGAAGTGTTCATGGTGAAACATCCAATCATGGTATCTCTGAAAAGCCCTGAATGTGCTCTGTACAGGACATCCAGACTTAAAACTGTGGCTTGTACAGTCTCAGAGAAATTCACAAAAATATAATGTCCTCATATGAGGCCGCAGGGTCTTAAGAGGATACTAAACATATTAGCTGAGCTCCCACACATTTTTTTTTTAGATAATTATGGGCCATTATTCAAAGCATAAACCATAAGATATGTCCACCCTGTCATGGACATATATATTACTGTTAAATACATTTTCATTACAAAATTAAGATGCAAATTCTATTTTCTGAAAGGTATGAACAGGGTTATTTGTTTGCTTTCAAATTTTAAATACATAAAAAATTTGATGTAAACCATGTGTTTTTAAAGAAACTCAAACAATTCGCACATGTATTTTTTCTTTGGAGAAAACTGTGATATTTGGATGCTGTTTTTTGTTTGCATGTGCTATGCTATGCTATGCTATGTCCACCCTGTCATGTATATGTCCACCCTAATGAGTCTAAGTGGCCAACAGGGTGGATATTTTGAGCTTCAATTAGCATATTAGTTTACAAAAAATGTGACTAGCTAAGTAGTTAGTCTGGTTGTTGAAGAGAATTTGGTATATTCAAATGTAACTATTTTGAAAGTACTGTTTTCTAATCATTTCTGGCATATTTTATGCCAACAGGGTGAACATGTTAGACTTTGGCAAAGCAAGTAAACCCAGATGAAGAAAACTGAAAAGTTTTCTGAAAAGTCACCAACTTATTCACCTAAACCGTTGAAATTCCCTGATGTCACTAAAGGGGATGGCCTTTCCTTAAAGGGGCAGATTCCCCAATATGACAGGGTGGACAATACTATATCATACAATGTGTTATAGGTATAGTTTTAGCATGTCTAACTATTGAATGCACAAAAACAACAATTTATTCATTTTATTTCTTCTTAAAGTAATACTTATGATTTTTTCCCTCTGAAATTCTGTGTTGTGTATTTACATTTTTCTGATTATGAAATTAAGGGATAAAACATGAATTTCATCATTTATCGACTAATTATTGAAAATTAAGCAAACTTAATTTTTTGGCAAACAATGGTGATTTACTATTAAAATTAAAACATGGAAGAAATGTTGTGTGATTATTCCTTTAAAATAATGTTTGTTTCATAGTAGTAGTAGTAGTAGTAGTAGTAGGCTGCGTACATTCTATTGTCATAAATTCAAACCGGACTTTTATTTTGACGGGTTGCAGTGAATACCTTTACAGTTCTGTGTATGAGATATGATGCTAGTTTTACTCAAATCAAACGGCAAAATGCTCATGAAGTGTAGATGTTGTTCATGTGTTTACGTCCTCATTTAGTGAGACGGCAGACGCTGAAATCACCGCGAGCGTCACGCACGCTTGTGTGTGTGTGTGTGTGTGTGTGTAAACTGCGCATCTGCGCCATAACAGAGACAGGCAGAACATGCAGGATTCATATTTAAATCGACTTTTGCGGCTTTATATTTACAGATCCTGGTCCATAATGACCTACTTTTGGTTAATTAATTCAATATTCTGGTGTTTTCTTAATTTTTAACTCACACATAATTTAAGGTCTTATTTGTACATATTTTACATATCTTACATATTTTTAGTGTTAGTGTTTTGTTTTATTTATTAACATTTTATTCAGCAAGGATATATTAAATTGATTAAAAAAATATAACTATATTGTTACTAAATATTCCTATTTTGAATAAATACTATTTGATGCCTGGTTTACATGTATGGTGGCACTTAAACTGGCAGTAATCAAAAAAGCCCATGAACAAGTTATTACAGAGAGGATGGCACATTAAGGGAAAAGCAAAAAAATATGATGATATTACCTGTCAGAAACGTTATCAATGGTGTCAAAAACAGTAGTACACAGATCTGTAGAACAAATAGGTTACAGAATTAAATGAAATTCGTAAACACTAGCCATGAAGAAGTCTATGCTAATCATGCTATAAACACTCATAAGAGCACTAGACAAATTTATCAGCTATATAGCATTGGTAATTACTAAAAACTATAACAGTAATATGTATTGTTGCATGAATAATCAACAACTGATTAAATTATTCACCCCTAACTATGGTAAAGTATTAACAAATTTTGATGCAATAAATAGGGTATGATTTAAGAATGATCATCCCTCCAAAACAGAGAAAACATCATTCACAAACATCTACATGTCTGTCACTTACAGTGTATGAGTTGTATTTTTATGGGTTATTATAGCACGATTCTTGAACATCCCCAACCCCCACCCCACGGACCTCACTCATTTTTAAAGCCTGGCTATGGCCATGCATGTGAGAGTGGAATATAAACACACCTGTTACCCTTCAGACTATTAGATGAGAGCAGCACAGAGTGAGTGAGGAGCATTTCTTACTTCAGAGATCTTGGAGACGCACAGCAGTCCTTTTCATGCCTGACATGCCACTGTGACTATGATTACAGGCAACATCTGTCACATTTATCTCATACAGTTATCTACCTGAAATACAGCTGACCTGTCACAAATCTAGTGAGTTATGTCAAAAATACACCGGGTATGACGTCAGAAGACTGCTGTCTTAGATTTGTCATGTGAAATGTTAAAATGTTACAATTTAACTTCATGCAGCTTCTTTGGACAGACTGAAAAATATAAAAAGGACCGTTCTTCGCCATGCTAAACTAGGTTTAATGGTGTTGTTATTTTTATTTTTTGAATTATCTAGGGTTATTATAGTCACCTATAACAAAACCATATATATATATATGAGGGGCCATACAAGCCATATTCATTCTGGCACTCACTCACTTACATTCTCCTTACATACATTTGAGAAAAAGAGACTATTGTCTCAATATGATTTCCCTGGTTAAATAAAGGAATTAAAAATATATATATATATATATATATATATATATATAGAATGTATGTATGTCTGAAGAAAAATGTAAAGAGGAAAAGAATGAAGAGAGTGTAGAGAGAGAGTGTAAGTGACTTGGAGAAGGCAGGTATATATAGTTGCATATATTTTTGGTTGTTTGTTTGTTTTGTTCAAGGTTAGTTTGGCCAGTAGGCGGCCGCTTAAGTATTACAGCAAGCTATCTGGGTTTTAAATATATAAATAAATATTATCATCGTTAAAAGGTTACATGGCCTCGTCCCTTGAGCGAGTTGTGATTTTGAGGACGCGGCCTCAGCCTCAGTCGTGTTGCCAGATACACGTATTATAAGCGTCTATGGTTTTTAATAAAGTGGGAGGTTGCATTTTTTTTTTTACTTAATTTAGGAAGTGAATAAAGTGGGAGGTTGCAAGTTAGGGACAACGATATCTTTATAGTATTTCTATAAC